>NC_056732.1:1826998427-1827078277 GCF_019279795.1 Protopterus annectens | reverse complement strand
AGGGAAAAGAGGGGACAGAACCAAAGGGCATGAAAAAACAGCAGCAGTGACAGAGAGTCACCTTAGAAAGGGCAAGAGAAAACAGCAGCAGTGACAGAGAGTCACCTTAGAAAGGGCAAGAGAAAACAGCAGCAGTGACAGAGAGTCACCTTAGAAAGGGCAAGAGAAAACAGCAGCAGTGACAGAGAGTCACCTTAGAAAGGGCAAGAGAAAACAGCAGCAGTGACAGAGAGTCACCTTAGAAAGGGCAAGAGAAAACAGCAGCAGTGACAGAGAGTCACCTTAGAAAGGGCATGAAAAAACAGCAGCAGTGACAGAGAGTCACCTTAGAAAGGGCAAGAGAAAACAGCAGCAGTGACAGAGAGTCACCTTAGAAAGGGCAAGAGAAAACAGCAGCAGTGACAGAGAGTCACCTTAGAAAGGGCAAGAGAAAACAGCAGCAGTGACAGAGAGTCACCTTAGAAAGGGCAAGAGAAAACAGCAGCAGTGACAGAGAGTCACCTTAGAAAGGGCAAGAGAAAACAGCAGCAGTGACAGAGTCACCTTAGAAAGGGCAAGAGAAAACAGCAGCAGTGACAGAGAGTCACCTTAGAAAGGGCAAGAGAAAACAGCAGCAGTGACAGAGGGTCACCAGAGAAAGGACAAGAGAAAAAAGCAGCAGTGACAGAGAGTCACCTTAGAAAGGACAACAGCAAACAGCAGTAGTGACAGAGAGTCACCTTAGAAAGGGCAAGAGAAAACAGCAGCAGTGACAGAGAGTCACCTTAGAAAGGGCAAGAGAAAACAGCAGCAGTGACAGAGAGTCACCTTAGAAAGGGCAAGAGAAAACAGCAGCAGTGACAGAGAGTCACCTTAGAAAGGGCAAGAGAAAACAGCAGCAGTGACAGAGAGTCACCTTAGAAAGGGCAAGAGAAAACAGCAGCAGTGACAGAGAGTCACCTTAGAAAGGGCAAGAGAAAACAGCAGCAGTGACAGAGAGTCACCTTAGAAAGGGCAAGAGAAAACAGCAGCAGTGACAGAGAGTCACCTTAGAAAGGGCAAGAGAAAACAGCAGCAGTGACAGAGAGTCACCTTAGAAAGGGCAAGAGAAAACAGCAGCAGTGACAGAGAGTCACCTTAGAAAGGGCAAGAGAAAACAGCAGCAGTGACAGAGAGTCACCTTAGAAAGGGCAAGAGAAAACAGCAGCAGTGACAGAGTCACCTTAGAAAGGGCAAGAGAAAACAGCAGCAGTGACAGAGAGTCACCTTAGAAAGGGCAAGAAAACAGCAGCAGTGACAGAGAGTCACCTTAGAAAGGGCAAGAGAAAACAGCAGCAGTGACAGAGAGTCACCTTAGAAAGGGCAAGAGAAAACAGCAGCAGTGACAGAGAGTCACCACAGAAAGGGCAAGAGAAAACAGCAGCAGTGACAGAGTCACCTTAGAAAGGGCAAGAGAAAACAGCAGCAGTGACAGAGAGTCACCTTAGAAAGGGCAAGAGAAAACAGCAGCAGTGACAGAGAGTCACCTTAGAAAGGGCAAGAGAAAACAGCAGCAGTGACAGAGAGTCACCTTAGAAAGGGCAAGAGAAAACAGCAGCAGTGACAGAGAGTCACCTTAGAAAGGGCAAGAGAAAACAGCAGCAGTGACAGAGAGTCACCTTAGAAAGGGCAAGAGAAAACAGCAGCAGTGACAGAGAGTCACCTTAGAAAGGGCAAGAGAAAACAGCAGCAGTGACAGAGAGTCACCTTAGAAAGGGCAAGAGAAAACAGCAGCAGTGACAGAGAGTCACCTTAGAAAGGGCAAGAGAAAACAGCAGCAGTGACAGAGAGTCACCTTAGAAAGGGCAAGAGAAAACAGCAGCAGTGACAGAGAGTCACCTTAGAAAGGGCAAGAGAAACAGCAGCAGTGACAGAGAGTCACCTTAGAAAGGGCAAGAGAAAACAGCAGCAGTGACAGAGAGTCACCTTAGAAAGGGCAAGAGAAAACAGCAGCAGTGACAGAGAGTCACCTTAGAAAGGGCAAGAGAAAACAGCAGCAGTGACAGAGAGTCACCTTAGAAAGGGCAAGAGAAAACAGCAGCAGTGACAGAGAGTCACCTTAGAAAGGGCAAGAGAAAACAGCAGCAGTGACAGAGAGTCACCACAGAAAGGGCAAGAGAAACAGCAGCAGTGACAGAGAGTCACCTTAGAAAGGGCAAGAGAAAACAGCAGCAGTGACAGAGAGTCACCTTAGAAAGGGCAAGAGAAAACAGCAGCAGTGACAGAGAGTCACCTTAGAAAGGGCAAGAGAAACAGCAGCAGTGACAGAGAGTCACCTTAGAAAGGGCAAGAGAAAACAGCAGCAGTGACAGAGAGTCACCTTAGAAAGGGCAAGAGAAAACAGCAGCAGTGACAGAGAGTCACCTTAGAAAGGGCAAGAGAAAACAGCAGCAGTGACAGAGAGTCACCTTAGAAAGGGCAAGAGAAAACAGCAGCAGTGACAGAGAGTCACCTTAGAAAGGGCAAGAGAAACAGCAGCAGTGACAGAGAGTCACCTTAGAAAGGGCAAGAGAAAACAGCAGCAGTGACAGAGAGTCACCTTAGAAAGGGCAAGAGAAAACAGCAGCAGTGACAGAGAGTCACCTTAGAAAGGGCAAGAGAAAACAGCAGCAGTGACAGAGAGTCACCTTAGAAAGGGCAAGAGAAAACAGCAGCAGTGACAGAGAGTCACCTTAGAAAGGGCAAGAGAAAACAGCAGCAGTGACAGAGAGTCACCTTAGAAAGGGCAAGAGAAAACAGCAGCAGTGACAGAGAGTCACCTTAGAAAGGGCAAGAGAAAACAGCAGCAGTGACAGAGAGTCACCTTAGAAAGGGCAAGAGAAAACAGCAGCAGTGACAGAGAGTCACCTTAGAAAGGGCAAGAGAAAACAGCAGCAGTGACAGAGAGTCACCTTAGAAAGGGCAAGAGAAAACAGCAGCAGTGACAGAGAGTCACCTTAGAAAGGGCAAGAGAAAACAGCAGCAGTGACAGAGAGTCACCTTAGAAAGGGCAAGAGAAAACAGCAGCAGTGACAGAGAGTCACCTTAGAAAGGGCAAGAGAAAACAGCAGCAGTGACAGAGAGTCACCTTAGAAAGGGCAAGAGAAAACAGCAGCAGTGACAGAGAGTCACCTTAGAAAGGGCAAGAGAAAACAGCAGCAGTGACAGAGAGTCACCTTAGAAAGGGCAAGAGAAAACAGCAGCAGTGACAGAGAGTCACCTTAGAAAGGGCAAGAGAAAACAGCAGCAGTGACAGAGAGTCACCTTAGAAAGGGCAAGAACAGCAGCAGTCACAGAGAGTCACCTTAGAAAGGGCAAGAGAAAACAGCAGCAGTGACAGAGAGTCACCTTAGAAAGGGCAAGAGAAAACAGCAGCAGTGACAGAGAGTCACCTTAGAAAGGGCAAGAGAAAACAGCAGCAGTGACAGAGAGTCACCTTAGAAAGGGCAAGAGAAAACAGCAGCAGTGACAGAGAGTCACCTTAGAAAGGGCAAGAGAAAACAGCAGCAGTGACAGAGAGTCACCTTAGAAAGGGCAAGAGAAAACAGCAGCAGTGACAGAGAGTCACCTTAGAAAGGGCAAGAGAAAACAGCAGCAGTGACAGAGAGTCACCTTAGAAAGGGCAAGAGAAAACAGCAGCAGTGACAGAGAGTCACCTTAGAAAGGGCAAGAGAAAACAGCAGCAGTGACAGAGAGTCACCTTAGAAAGGGCAAGAGAAAACAGCAGCAGTGACAGAGAGTCACCTTAGAAAGGGCAAGAGAAAACAGCAGCAGTGACAGAGAGTCACCTTAGAAAGGGCAAGAGAAAACAGCAGCAGTGACAGAGAGTCACCTTAGAAAGGGCAAGAGAAAACAGCAGCAGTGACAGAGAGTCACCTTAGAAAGGGCAAGAGAAAACAGCAGCAGTGACAGAGAGTCACCTTAGAAAGGGCAAGAGAAAACAGCAGCAGTGACAGAGTCACCTTAGAAAGGGCAAGAGAAAACAGCAGCAGTGACAGAGAGTCACCTTAGAAAGGGCAAGAGAAAACAGCAGCAGTGACAGAGAGTCACCTTAGAAAGGGCAAGAGAAAACAGCAGCAGTGACAGAGAGTCACCTTAGAAAGGGCAAGAAAACAGCAGCAGTGACAGAGAGTCACCTTAGAAAGGGCAAGAGAAAACAGCAGCAGTGACAGAGAGTCACCTTAGAAAGGGCAAGAGAAAACAGCAGCAGTGACAGAGAGTCACCTTAGAAAGGGCAAGAGAAAACAGCAGCAGTGACAGAGAGTCACCTTAGAAAGGGCAAGAGAAAACAGCAGCAGTGACAGAGAGTCACCTTAGAAAGGGCAAGAGAAAACAGCAGCAGTGACAGAGAGTCACCTTAGAAAGGGCAAGAGAAAACAGCAGCAGTGACAGAGAGTCACCTTAGAAAGGGCAAGAGAAAACAGCAGCAGTGACAGAGAGTCACCTTAGAAAGGGCAAGAGAAAACAGCAGCAGTGACAGAGAGTCACCTTAGAAAGGGCAAGAGAAAACAGCAGCAGTGACAGAGAGTCACCTTAGAAAGGGCAAGAGAAAACAGCAGCAGTGACAGAGAGTCACCTTAGAAAGGGCAAGAGAAAACAGCAGCAGTGACAGAGAGTCACCTTAGAAAGGGCAAGAGAAAACAGCAGCAGTGACAGAGAGTCACCTTAGAAAGGGCAAGAGAAAACAGCAGCAGTGACAGAGAGTCACCTTAGAAAGGGCAAGAGAAAACAGCAGCAGTGACAGAGAGTCACCTTAGAAAGGGCAAGAGAAAACAGCAGCAGTGACAGAGAGTCACCTTAGAAAGGGCAAGAGAAAACAGCAGCAGTGACAGAGAGTCACCTTAGAAAGGGCAAGAGAAAACAGCAGCAGTGACAGAGAGTCACCTTAGAAAGGGCAAGAGAAAACAGCAGCAGTGACAGACAGTCACCTTAGAAAGGGCAAGAGAAAACAGCAGCAGTGACAGAGAGTCACCTTAGAAAGGGCAAGAGAAAACAGCAGCAGTGACAGAGAGTCACCTTAGAAAGGGCAAGAGAAAACAGCAGCAGTGACAGAGAGTCACCTTAGAAAGGGCAAGAGAAAACAGCAGCAGTGACAGAGAGTCACCTTAGAAAGGGCAAGAGAAAACAGCAGCAGTGACAGAGAGTCACCTTAGAAAGGGCAAGAGAAAACAGCAGCAGTGACAGAGTCACCTTAGAAAGGGCAAGAGAAAACAGCAGCAGTGACAGAGAGTCACCTTAGAAAGGGCAAGAGAAAACAGCAGCAGTGACAGAGAGTCACCTTAGAAAGGGCAAGAGAAAACAGCAGCAGTGACAGAGAGTCACCTTAGAAAGGGCAAGAGAAAACAGCAGCAGTGACAGAGAGTCACCTTAGAAAGGGCAAGAGAAAACAGCAGCAGTGACAGAGAGTCACCTTAGAAAGGGCAAGAGAAAACAGCAGCAGTGACAGAGAGTCACCTTAGAAAGGGCAAGAGAAAACAGCAGCAGTGACAGAGTCACCACAGAAAGGGCAAGAAAAAACAGCAGCAGTGACAGAGAGTCACCTTAGAAAGGGCAAGAGAAAACAGCAGCAGTGACAGAGAGTCACCTTAGAAAGGGCAAGAGAAAACAGCAGCAGTGACAGAGAGTCACCTTAGAAAGGGCAAGAGAAAACAGCAGCAGTGACAGAGAGTCACCTTAGAAAGGGCAAGAGAAAACAGCAGCAGTGACAGAGAGTCACCTTAGAAAGGGCAAGAGAAAACAGCAGCAGTGACAGAGAGTCACCTTAGAAAGGGCAAGAGAAAACAGCAGCAGTGACAGAGAGTCACCTTAGAAAGGGCAAGAGAAAACAGCAGCAGTGACAGAGAGTCACCTTAGAAAGGGCAAGAGAAACAGCAGCAGTGACAGAGAGTCACCTTAGAAAGGGCAAGAGAAAACAGCAGCAGTGACAGAGAGTCACCTTAGAAAGGGCAAGAGAAAACAGCAGCAGTGACAGAGAGTCACCTTAGAAAGGGCAAGAGAAAACAGCAGCAGTGACAGAGAGTCACCTTAGAAAGGGCAAGAGAAAACAGCAGCAGTGACAGAGAGTCACCTTAGAAAGGGCAAGAGAAAACAGCAGCAGTGACAGAGAGTCACCTTAGAAAGGGCAAGAGAAAACAGCAGCAGTGACAGAGAGTCACCTTAGAAAGGGCAAGAGAAAACAGCAGCAGTGACAGAGTCACCTTAGAAAGGGCAAGAGAAAACAGCAGCAGTGACAGAGAGTCACCTTAGAAAGGGCAAGAGAAAACAGCAGCAGTGACAGAGAGTCACCTTAGAAAGGGCAAGAGAAAACAGCAGCAGTGACAGAGAGTCACCTTAGAAAGGGCAAGAGAAAACAGCAGCAGTGACAGAGAGTCACCTTAGAAAGGGCAAGAGAAAACAGCAGCAGTGACAGAGAGTCACCTTAGAAAGGGCAAGAGAAAACAGCAGCAGTGACAGAGAGTCACCTTAGAAAGGGCAAGAGAAAACAGCAGCAGTGACAGAGAGTCACCTTAGAAAGGGCAAGAGAAAACAGCAGCAGTGACAGAGAGTCACCTTAGAAAGGGCAAGAGAAAACAGCAGCAGTGACAGAGAGTCACCTTAGAAAGGGCAAGAGAAAACAGCAGCAGTGACAGAGAGTCACCTTAGAAAGGGCAAGAGAAAACAGCAGCAGTGACAGAGAGTCACCTTAGAAAGGGCAAGAGAAAACAGCAGCAGTGACAGAGAGTCACCTTAGAAAGGGCAAGAGAAAACAGCAGCAGTGACAGAGAGTCACCTTAGAAAGGGCAAGAGAAAACAGCAGCAGTGACAGAGAGTCACCTTAGAAAGGGCAAGAGAAAACAGCAGCAGTGACAGAGAGTCACCTTAGAAAGGGCAAGAGAAAACAGCAGCAGTGACAGAGAGTCACCTTAGAAAGGGCAAGAGAAAACAGCAGCAGTGACAGAGAGTCACCTTAGAAAGGGCAAGAGAAAACAGCAGCAGTGACAGAGAGTCACCTTAGAAAGGGCAAGAGAAAACAGCAGCAGTGACAGAGAGTCACCTTAGAAAGGGCAAGAGAAAACAGCAGCAGTGACAGAGTCACCTTAGAAAGGGCAAGAGAAAACAGCAGCAGTGACAGAGAGTCACCTTAGAAAGGGCAAGAGAAAACAGCAGCAGTGACAGAGAGTCACCTTAGAAAGGGCAAGAGAAAACAGCAGCAGTGACAGAGAGTCACCTTAGAAAGGGCAAGAGAAAACAGCAGCAGTGACAGAGAGTCACCTTAGAAAGGGCAAGAGAAAACAGCAGCAGTGACAGAGAGTCACCTTAGAAAGGGCAAGAGAAAACAGCAGCAGTGACAGAGAGTCACCTTAGAAAGGGCAAGAGAAAACAGCAGCAGTGACAGAGAGTCACCTTAGAAAGGGCAAGAGAAAACAGCAGCAGTGACAGAGTCACCTTAGAAAGGGCAAGAGAAAACAGCAGCAGTGACAGAGAGTCACCTTAGAAAGGGCAAGAGAAAACAGCAGCAGTGACAGAGAGTCACCTTAGAAAGGGCAAGAGAAAACAGCAGCAGTGACAGAGAGTCACCTTAGAAAGGGCAAGAGAAAACAGCAGCAGTGACAGAGAGTCACCTTAGAAAGGGCAAGAGAAAACAGCAGCAGTGACAGAGAGTCACCTTAGAAAGGGCAAGAGAAAACAGCAGCAGTGACAGAGAGTCACCTTAGAAAGGGCAAGAGAAAACAGCAGCAGTGACAGAGAGTCACCTTAGAAAGGGCAAGAGAAAACAGCAGCAGTGACAGAGAGTCACCTTAGAAAGGGCAAGAGAAAACAGCAGCAGTGACAGAGAGTCACCTTAGAAAGGGCAAGAGAAAACAGCAGCAGTGACAGAGAGTCACCTTAGAAAGGGCAAGAGAAAACAGCAGCAGTGACAGAGTCACCTTAGAAAGGGCAAGAGAAAACAGCAGCAGTGACAGAGAGTCACCTTAGAAAGGGCAAGAGAAAACAGCAGCAGTGACAGAGAGTCACCTTAGAAAGGGCAAGAGAAAACAGCAGCAGTGACAGAGAGTCACCTTAGAAAGGGCAAGAGAAAACAGCAGCAGTGACAGAGAGTCACCTTAGAAAGGGCAAGAGAAAACAGCAGCAGTGACAGAGTCACCTTAGAAAGGGCAAGAGAAAACAGCAGCAGTGACAGAGAGTCACCTTAGAAAGGGCAAGAGAAAACAGCAGCAGTGACAGAGAGTCACCTTAGAAAGGGCAAGAGAAAACAGCAGCAGTGACAGAGAGTCACCTTAGAAAGGGCAAGAGAAAACAGCAGCAGTGACAGAGAGTCACCTTAGAAAGGGCAAGAGAAAACAGCAGCAGTGACAGAGTCACCTTAGAAAGGGCAAGAGAAAACAGCAGCAGTGACAGAGAGTCACCTTAGAAAGGGCAAGAGAAAACAGCAGCAGTGACAGAGAGTCACCTTAGAAAGGGCAAGAGAAAACAGCAGCAGTGACAGAGAGTCACCTTAGAAAGGGCAAGAGAAAACAGCAGCAGTGACAGAGAGTCACCTTAGAAAGGGCAAGAAAACAGCAGCAGTGACAGAGAGTCACCTTAGAAAGGGCAAGAGAAAACAGCAGCAGTGACAGAGAGTCACCTTAGAAAGGGCAAGAGAAAACAGCAGCAGTGACAGAGAGTCACCTTAGAAAGGGCAAGAGAAAACAGCAGCAGTGACAGAGAGTCACCTTAGAAAGGGCAAGAGAAAACAGCAGCAGTGACAGAGAGTCACCTTAGAAAGGGCAAGAGAAAACAGCAGCAGTGACAGAGAGTCACCTTAGAAAGGGCAAGAGAAAACAGCAGCAGTGACAGAGAGTCACCTTAGAAAGGGCAAGAGAAACAGCAGCAGTGACAGAGAGTCACCTTAGAAAGGGCAAGAGAAAACAGCAGCAGTGACAGAGAGTCACCTTAGAAAGGGCAAGAGAAAACAGCAGCAGTGACAGAGAGTCACCTTAGAAAGGGCAAGAGAAAACAGCAGCAGTGACAGAGAGTCACCTTAGAAAGGGCAAGAGAAAACAGCAGCAGTGACAGAGAGTCACCTTAGAAAGGGCAAGAGAAACAGCAGCAGTGACAGAGAGTCACCTTAGAAAGGGCAAGAGAAAACAGCAGCAGTGACAGAGAGTCACCTTAGAAAGGGCAAGAGAAAACAGCAGCAGTGACAGAGAGTCACCTTAGAAAGGGCAAGAGAAAACAGCAGCAGTGACAGAGAGTCACCTTAGAAAGGGCAAGAGAAAACAGCAGCAGTGACAGAGAGTCACCTTAGAAAGGGCAAGAGAAAACAGCAGCAGTGACAGAGAGTCACCTTAGAAAGGGCAAGAGAAAACAGCAGCAGTGACAGAGAGTCACCTTAGAAAGGGCAAGAGAAAACAGCAGCAGTGACAGAGAGTCACCTTAGAAAGGGCAAGAGAAAACAGCAGCAGTGACAGAGAGTCACCTTAGAAAGGGCAAGAGAAAACAGCAGCAGTGACAGAGAGTCACCTTAGAAAGGGCAAGAGAAAACAGCAGCAGTGACAGAGAGTCACCTTAGAAAGGGCAAGAGAAAACAGCAGCAGTGACAGAGAGTCACCTTAGAAAGGGCAAGAGAAAACAGCAGCAGTGACAGAGAGTCACCTTAGAAAGGGCAAGAGAAAACAGCAGCAGTGACAGAGAGTCACCTTAGAAAGGGCAAGAGAAAACAGCAGCAGTGACAGAGAGTCACCTTAGAAAGGGCAAGAGAAAACAGCAGCAGTGACAGAGAGTCACCTTAGAAAGGGCAAGAGAAAACAGCAGCAGTGACAGAGAGTCACCTTAGAAAGGGCAAGAGAAAACAGCAGCAGTGACAGAGAGTCACCTTAGAAAGGGCAAGAGAAAACAGCAGCAGTGACAGAGAGTCACCTTAGAAAGGGCAAGAGAAAACAGCAGCAGTGACAGAGAGTCACCTTAGAAAGGGCAAGAGAAAACAGCAGCAGTGACAGAGAGTCACCTTAGAAAGGGCAAGAGAAAACAGCAGCAGTGACAGAGAGTCACCTTAGAAAGGGCAAGAGAAAACAGCAGCAGTGACAGAGAGTCACCTTAGAAAGGGCAAGAGAAAACAGCAGCAGTGACAGAGAGTCACCTTAGAAAGGGCAAGAGAAAACAGCAGCAGTGACAGAGAGTCACCTTAGAAAGGGCAAGAGAAAACAGCAGCAGTGACAGAGAGTCACCTTAGAAAGGGCAAGAGAAAACAGCAGCAGTGACAGAGAGTCACCTTAGAAAGGGCAAGAGAAAACAGCAGCAGTGACAGAGAGTCACCTTAGAAAGGGCAAGAGAAAACAGCAGCAGTGACAGAGAGTCACCTTAGAAAGGGCAAGAGAAAACAGCAGCAGTGACAGAGAGTCACCTTAGAAAGGGCAAGAGAAAACAGCAGCAGTGACAGAGAGTCACCTTAGAAAGGGCAAGAGAAAACAGCAGCAGTGACAGAGAGTCACCTTAGAAAGGGCAAGAGAAAACAGCAGCAGTGACAGAGAGTCACCTTAGAAAGGGCAAGAGAAAACAGCAGCAGTGACAGAGAGTCACCTTAGAAAGGGCAAGAGAAAACAGCAGCTGTGACAGAGAGTCACCTTAGAAAGGGCAAGCAAAAACAGCAGCAGTGACAGAGAGTCACCTTAGAAAGGGCAAGAGAAAACAGCAGCAGTGACAGAGAGTCACCTTAGAAATGGCATGAATAAACAGCAGCAGTGACAGAGAGTCACCTTAGATTACCACCCTTTGAATGGTTATCTCTGGGATAATAATTTGCCCTATGTCATGGCTAAGCTGTAAAGTGGTTTGCCACTGTTTCATGGTCATTGTAGTATAATTCATCATTGTAATTTAAAAGGTATGTCATAAATATTCATAACAATGGGGGGATCTGAAGTTTCAGTGACACTTGAGGCAAGAGAAAGGGCAAGAGAAAACAGCAGCAGTGACAGAGAGTCACCTTAGAAAGGGCAAGAGAAAACAGCAGCTTTGACAGAGCCCTGCAGAGAGTTAGAAAACCAACCTGCATCTGACTTTTGATGTGAGGCTTTATAGATCAGACTCCATTTACCAATCTCAAATCAAGGCACACAAAGAAATGTCATTTTACATAAAAATGAGTGCTACTATATGCTTAAAATAGAAGGGGTACTGTAGTATAACTGAGCTTTACTGCTCTGTATGTTGGCATCACTAATTATCAGCAAAAATGAGCCAGGCTACCCTATAAAACATGCATGTCTGTGTGAGCAACAAGTGCAGATAAGAATGACTGTTTAAAGAGAATGGTCAGTCTGCTTATGTGTGCTTTCTCAACACAGTATGTAGTTTTGTACCACACAATATAGCACCTGAAAATACAAATAAAATAGCAGGATGCTCCATGTAATATACAGCATTATGATCAGATTGCCTGTAATAACACCATCTTTTCTGAGTACACTAAATGTGATTTTTTTAAATCCATGTCCAGGAAACAATGTGGCTATAAATGGAAGTTTAATATAAGACTTAATACATTATATTTCCTGTGCTTGGTCAAAACAAAATTGCTCTAATGGATAAATGCGCTCTGTAGTAATCAAAAAATCAAATGTCTAAAATAACTTCAGCTTATGCATAAACACAGTGGGTAGTGATGAAACAATGATCTGGTAAAAATGCTTTAATGACAAGATAAAAAGGCTTTCACAAAAATGCTTCTTCAGGTCAAGCAGCATAGTAGTTATGGGTACCTCTGTTGCAAATACATACGCAAATATGGTCTTGGCAATGTGGAGAGAACATCTTAGCTACTAAGAAAAAAAAATGGTGGGGTGGAGCCTAGATGGTCAACTGAGAGTAGTGAATTCTGAGAGCTCCATAAATTAGTATAATAATATAGGAATATTTTATTATTTTCAAGTTTAAAATGTCAGAAATCTATACATAAACTACTAAACTACATAAATATCAATTTTGGTGGAGATATACAAAAATTTTCCTGTCAAGTAACTTGGAGATATATTGAGTCACTGAATATGAACAACTCAAGGAACTCTTATCCAGATGCTGCTTTGAAAAAAGAACTGCAATTGATGACATCTACCTTACAGGAACTATCTTTGAAGATGGATGACTTTAAAAATGACTTAGAAAACCTCAAATTAAATTATCAAAAACAGACTGATACTCTTAAGGAACTATTACAGCGACACCATACAAAAATAACAAATATAGGGAATTCTCTAAATGACATTGAAGGGATACTCAAAGAGGAGGAATTCCAAAAATAATTTCTACTTAAACAGAATACATGCCAGCTTAACAAAATAAATGACTTAGAAAACAGGGAAAGGAGAAACAACATAAGGATCTTTGGTCTGCCTGAAAACACTGAAGGAGAAGACATTATTTCATTCTAAACAATCTGGATTCCCGAATTTTTAGATTTGAAAGAGGGAGTTTCATTCGGAATTGAAAGGGCGCATACAGCACTGAGGAAACCTGCTTCTAACTCAACAAATACTCCACCTAAATCCATAGTTATAAAATTTCTTTCATTTCTGGACAAGGAACTAATATTAAAACCTGCTTGGAGAAAATCACCCTTAAAATACAATCAAAGCCTGATAAGGTTTGACAATGATTATTCTTCCAGAATACTAGAACAAAGGAAAAAAGTATGGCCAATAATAAAACTGTTAAAACAAAACAACATTAAAGCACAGCTGGCCTTTCCAGCCAAGATAAAAATACTTTTTGGCAATGAGATGAGAACCTTTAATGACTTGGAAGAAGCTACTATATTCATCAAAAATAACAACATAGTGTCTATCCCAGAAGAAATGGAATGGAAGGGCCCTACTCTTAAAAGAATAAAAGAAACAAATCTTTGAACTGATGCTAGAAAGAAGAAACAAAAAAAAACTGATTCCAAGATAGCTGTCCCAAAAAATAACTCTTACAACTACATCTCTCCAAGTATCAACTGATATGGCACATCACTTGTCATCTGTTTTTATTTAAAAAAAAGAAGGGTTTCTTAAACAACCGAGAAACAATAATGATTTATTCAGAATGTTCAAAGAGTCCAATAATTCTTTACAAACAAAGGTAGGTCAAGATGGGTTACTATTTACATTATATAAGCCAAACAAAGCAACATATACTTGAACTCTGAATACTTATCTTGTTCATTTTTCATTGATTTTACTTATAATAATTTAAGTAATTGATTAACAAATTCAACATGGTACCATTCATCACAGTAACTCAAATGTAACAAATTAACATCATATATAATAGCAGTAACAGTAGAGTGTTTTGAAAAAAAGATGCTGTCATGGAGACTAATGCCTTCTTCAGTTAAAGTATGATTTAGAAATGTCATGTACATCCTGGTTAAATAACAGTAGCAAGCTCTTAGTACAAATGTCATCATTATTCTGTATAAATATAATTACCAGAAACAGTCACAAATCACGTAATGCAGGCAATAAGAGCTGTAGAATCCAAACCAAAGGGGATTCTAGCCAGAAAACAAACGAAAAGTACACCAGGAACTCCACAGTCACTTCAATTTATTGCAAGAAACAAGTATAAGCGCTTTCATCCCAAATAGTAGTAGGAACTTCACCAGATACAGACATTAAACAGAAATGCATTATTTTAACTAATTTTTAACATGTCATTTCCTCTTCTAATCAAATGCATTCATTAAGACTAAGCACAGAATAAAAAAGAAAGAAAAACAACAGCAGAACATAAAATTAGCATAAACTGCTAAAACCACAGATGTACACATCCCAAAATAGAGCTCAACTGAAAAATTGTGAATTAATACTATGTAGATAAAATGCAATATGTAAGTTTAGCATATAAAAACTGTCCTGCATAAGTGTAAAATTCAGGTATAGTCCAAAGAATACACAATGGGCTTTAAAAAAAATAAATAATAAGCCTTTAAAATCATTCTAATAAAAAAATAGTAATGAAAAAACAATAACTCTCAACCATGATAACACATCTAAAAATATATATTACAAATTAACAAACCAGAAATTCATCCATTAAGGCTTTAAGTTTCAATAAACAACTAATGGACAGGCTGTCATTCAAACCTAGCCAATGTAAAGCATCTAAACATAACTGCCAGGTTTGTTCAGCCTTCTCTAGAAGGTAAGGCCATGCAACCCCTCTATCATGTTTTTCTTGTACTTCCAAGACAATAAATTTGAATTGATGGTTCTGGAAATCCCTAACATGCTTGGCAAGAGCATTAACTTCACTCAGATCCCTAATATTCCTCATATGTTCACCAATTCTGGTCTTAAGCTTATGTTAGGTTTTACCAATATAAAAACATGAACAGTTTGAACAAATAGCGCAATACACTTCCCAGTCTGTAAAATAACTGCATCTACCTGGGATCCTAACTGTGACATTGTTAATTCTGCACATGTTGGTTTCCAAACGTTTGGAACAAAATTTACAAGTTCCACACTTGAACATATGTCCATATCTAGGTTGTTTGGATGTGTGTTCAGAAATATTCTTTAAATTCTGTCCCTTTTTAAATATACACAAAGGTTTTTCACCCAAAATTTTATTTATTTATTTTTATTTATTTAACATTTGTTGACCGGGAATGTCCGACTAGGTTCCACAGAGCCTGTTTTCAGCGGAGGCCTGGGGAGAAATGCTCCAGATGCATGTCTTTGGAATATGGGAGGAAACCGGAGTACCCGGAGGAAACCCACGCGAACACAGGGAGAACATGCAAACTCCACACAGAAGGCACCCCAGCCAAGAATCGAACCGGAGAACCTCTTGCAGGCGACAACGTTAACCGCTGCACCACTGTGGAGTCCCTCTCACGACTAAGTAACTTCCAATTTTTATTCAGAATCTCTCTGATAAGATACGAGTCACATGAAAAAGATGTAGAAAAACTAGAGTTAAATTTCACGACTGCAGGTTCCGTGGGATTATCATTATTTCTAACCGGAATGCAGTCAGCTTGGGAGTTCAAATTCAAAGTGGAATTCGGGACATTTGTTACTGTCATGGTCTCATGGACAACTAGAGTGATATTAGAAGATCTCAGACTAGATGCATCTAAAATTGGCAAAACAATTGCCCTCTGTTCTTTTTATTCTAACTTCAGACAATGCTGTTAATTAACTGTAAGGGGTACCCTCTCTTAAGGAACATATCTTTCAAATTGTTGCACTCATTAATAAAAGATGTCCAAGCACTGATCATATGTGCTGCTTGTACAAATTGTCCTTTTACCACAGCACGTTTCTGTGTAAAAGGGTGGCAGCTATCATAATGGAGGAAACTATTGGAGTATGTTTCCTTCCTAAATATTTCAGCCACAAATCTTTCTTCTATCATGTCCTTCTTTAATAACACATCTAGATATGAGATCTCTGCATTGTTGACATTATGGTAAACTACAAAAAGGGGGTGGTCAAGCTGATGTAATCTAAAAATTCAATAACTTGTTCTATGGAGCCTTCCCATAAAATAAAGGTATAGTCCAAATATCTCACGCAAGTGTGACAAAATGGGAAATAAATAGCATTCTGGTTGGAAATAATGATAATCCCATGGAACTTGTGGTCATGAAATTTAACTTTTCTACATCTTTTTCATGTGACTCATATCTTATCAGGGAGATTCTGAATAAAAATGGAAGTTACATAGTCACAAGAGGGATGGCTTTAACATTTTGGGTGAAAAACGTTTGTGTATATTTAAAAAGGGACAGAATTTAAAGAATATTTTTAAACACACATTCAAATAACCTAGATATGGTTATATGTTCAAGTGTGGAACGTGTAAATTTTGTTCCAAAATTTTGGAAACCAACATGTACAGAATTAACAATGTCACAGTTAGGATTCCAGGTAGATGTTGTTTTACAGAGCAGGTAGTGTATTGAGCTATTTGTTCAAACTGTCCATGTTTTTACATTGGTAAAACCGAATGTAAGTTTAAGACCTGGATTGGTGAACATATGAGGGATATTAGGGATCAGAGTGAAGTTAATGCTCTTGCCAAGCATGTTAGGGATTTCCAGAACCATCAATTCAAATTTATTGTCTTGGAAGTACAAGAATAACATGATGGGGGGGTGCTGCATGGCCTTACCTTCTAGGAAGGCTGAACTACTCTGGCAGTTGCATTTAGATGCTTTACATTTGCCAGGTTTGAATGACAGCCTGTCCATTAGTTGTTTATTGAAACTTAAAGCACTTAGATGAATTTCTGGTTTGTTAATTTGTAATATATATTTTTACGGTTCCCCTTCATATGATCAAATTTCTCTAAACACGAAAGTCATAAATTCTAAACCAGAATCTCGAATTTAAAAAAACTCAAACATATGAAAGGGACAACAAAAAAAAAATTAACACCTTTCAAATCCCCCCCTGCACCCCATACCCCCTACTTAAATATACCTACTCCGAGATCGCACTATTGTGAAGGAAAGGACAATCTCCCATTCCACGCTATATGCATAAGCACAAAACGAAAAATTTTCCATTCCTCCACTATAGTGCGGTCAAGGAACATTCACATTTAAACTGCTAGGGTACAGGGGGACCTGGCCCCCTGTAATAAGGTAAGTTAACTTTTTATTTTTTTTAAACCTAATTCTCCCATTCACAATTTCGAGTGAATGGAAGTTCGAGATTCTAGTCTCGAGATTATGAATTTTGAGCTTCCATCCATTCGCTTTTGTGAAGGGGAACCATTTTTACACGTGTTATTATGGTTGAGTGTTATTGCTTTGTCATTACTACTTTTTTATTAGAATGATTTTAAAGGCTTAATATTTTTTAAAAAAGTCCATTATGTATTCTTTGGGCTATACCTGAATTTTACATTTATGCAGGATAGTTTTTATATGCTAAACTTACATATTGCATTTTATCTACATAGTATTAATTCACAATTTTTCAGTTGAGCTCTATTTTGGTATGTGTACATCTGTGGTTTTAGCAGTTTTTGCTAATTTTATTTTCTGCTGTTGTTTTCCTTTCTTTTTTATTCTGTGTTTAGTCTTAATGAATGCATTTGATTAGAAGAGGAAATGACATCATGTTAAAAAGTAGTTAAAAGAATGCATTTCTGTTTAATGTCTGTATCTGGTGAAGTTCCTACTACTATTTGGGACGAAAGCGCTTATACTTGTTTCTGTTACAATAAATTGACGTGACTGTGGAGTTCCCGGTGTACTTTTCACTTATTTTCTGGCTAGAATCCCCTTTGGTTTGGATTCTATGGCTCCTAATGACTGCATTACGTGATTTGTGACTGTTTCTTTTCACTTGTGGTTTTACTCGTTTTTTTGGATTACTAAATGTAGTTAATATCAATTATGGCATGTATCTTAGCTATGAGTGCTCTTTGATCAATCCTGATATGGTGTGCGTGGATGCAGCTGTGTCTGACAGCTAGTACAAATGTCATTATTCTGTCTAAACATAGTCAGTATCAATTATGGCAGGTATCATAGCTTCGTGTGTTGTTTGATCAATCCTGATATGGTGTGCGTGGATGCAGCTGTCTCTAGCAACTAGTACAAATTTCATTATTATTCTGTCTAAACATAATTAATATCAATTATAAGCAGGTATCATAGCTTCGAGTGCTGTTTGTTTAAGCCTGACATGGTGTATGTGGATGCAGCTGTGGCTGGCAGCTGTAATATGTTCCCGTTTTCATCTCTGGGAATCCGGAAAACTGTGGGTTGCAGCTTGTGATCGAGTTTTACTGATGCTTGTGAATTAGGAAGAGACATTTGGTGTTTTAGCCTGAATCCAGGGGAAGGGGGTGGATAGAACTGTGATTTGGGATACTTTGGTAGACAGTGGTTTGTTTGTATGTCTGCTGAATGAGAGTTGGGAGGGCTGGAGGAGTGTGTTGTCTCTTGTTGTGGCGGTTTGTTGGGAGTTTTTTTTTTAATCTGTTTGCTCTCTGTTCTTTTCCTGGCTGCTAATTCACTGAAAGGGAGGGAATTCAGGCTTGAAGTTGCAGTGAAGTGAAGCTTTGCTTCAGGTACATCACGAGCCTCTAGTATGCAGTACACAGACACACTAACAGAAACAGATGCTCCTAGGTTGCTATGGTAACAGAGAGAGAGTCATGATCATGCTTAACTGCTCTGAGGAGCCTCCAAGATGATTCTCGTTAATGACATTTTTGGTTTTAAAAAATATATATATAAATATATAACACAAGGGCTGTTTAAAACCACATGTACACATATTGGTGGTCTTCCAACACTTTGTTTAGCTCATTAAGTTGATTCTTGAAAAAAAATAAATAAATAAAATAATAAGTGCAATTTTATATTTAAAATGTATTTTGGTCCAAACACATTAAGGACTTGCATTAGACTGGAAGTCTGAGTTATTGTGAAAGACTAAGAGCACTTGATCTTGTGCAGTACCGTTTCTAATGGTCTGGGAGGTGAGCTTACTCAAATGTGTTGGCCATATGGGGATAGCCGATTCCAGGGGTGCTTGGGGTCACTGGGAAGTGCTGGAGAGTCATCAGATTTCCTTTGTGGAAATATCTGTGGTAATGGAGGGTGTGTTGAGTGGTTTACTGGCAGAGTGGCCACTGCATGGAATGGGCTGGTAAAATGGAACAGGACAAATATCGGTTTGGATTTTTTAAGAACAGTCTGGAAATACACCACATGAATTAGTAAATGGTATTCTGGCAAAACTGGATGGGCATTATTGCCCATACTTGAAGTACTGATATGTGTGTATGTAAGGATGGACATATATGGAAACAGTCACCAAAGCCATTGATGAGGGAAAGGCAGTCCATACAGCCTACCTCGATCTGGCTAAGGCCTTCGATACAATACCCCACTCGGGTATCATTGAAAAACTCATCAGCTTAAATGTCAACCCATACATCACAAGATGGGTTGCAAACTGGCTGAGTGACAGAACCCACAGGGTCAGAGTTGCTGGCGCCATGTCAGACTCAAAGCCTGTCACAAGTGGTGTCCCACAGGGCTCAGTCCTGGGCCCACTCTTGTTTGGCATCTACTTTTCCGAAGTACAAGCAAACACAGGAGGGTTATGGCTGACAAAGTTTGCAGATGACTGCAAACTGGGCCATAGTAGAAAACACATCTGACACAGATATCCTTCAGAAGGGTCTCACAGAACGGATAACTGGTGCCAGAGCCACGCCTAAAGTTAAATGCCAAAAATGCATAGTCATACCCTTCGGGAAAAACAAGGTTACCCCTAGCTACCAAATAGGTGGCAATCCACT
Organism: Protopterus annectens; assembly: GCF_019279795.1. NCBI lineage: Eukaryota > Metazoa > Chordata > Ceratodontiformes > Protopteridae > Protopterus > Protopterus annectens. Next base: position 1,827,058,999 of record NC_056732.1, on the reverse strand, counting down.
GAGCACAGAAGAAGTTATCAGGGACCTGGGGACCCAGGTTGATAGTAGTCTGTCATTCAACACCCATGTAGCTAAAGTAGTTAGGAAGACCTTCTACATTGCCCACCTTATCATGAAGGGATTCTCATCTAGATCAAGGGAGGTCATAGTCTCCCTTTACGTATCACTCATCAGACCAATGATTGAGTACAATGAATGCCCCATTCGGAATGTATCTGACCCGACACTTGCAGCAGCTGGAGAGGCCACAAAAGTTCCTCACCAAAAGGATAAAGGGTCTCAAAAATCTGTCCTATGCTGCCCGACTGAAAGAACTCCAGCTCTATTCAGTCGCGCTTGCTCAGAGGTGACCTTTGCCTAACATACAAGGCCATGTCAAACCCAGATTTGATGAATATGCTTCACCTCAAAAAATCTAGATCCATCAGAGCCACAAGGGTGGGAGACTTAAACCTTGACACGGCTATTAATAGGACGTGCTGGAGGATAGATTCATCACCCAAAGACTCCTATGCTGTGGAACAAAATCCCGGTACATGTGAGGCAGAGCACCTCGCTGGCCTTGTTCAAGAGAAATCTTGACCAATGGATGGGAGATCGCAGATATACCCCAGGGATTACCTCAGTGTCACTGCTCGACAGAGGCACAGCAAAATAATGGGTATAGTTCCCCATACTAAAGGGGTGGCGTAAGCCACAAAACGATGGGCTAGGCTTGTAAATGCCCTCGGGCAGATAGTCTAGTATGAACCTATGAACCTATGAACCTATATACTTATGATAAATATGGACTGTATAAACAGGCTTGGAAGGAGTTAATAATAAAAATAAACATTACAGCTTGTGGTCTCTCAAATAACTAAGCAACAACCAAAAAAAAAAAAAAACACACAATAGTTATGTAATGTAGTAAATCTAGACATAAAATATATAATCATCATATAAGATGAAGCAGTCTGCTGAATTTAGATATTAAAGACAGGATTTAATAACATGGGCTTGTGTATAATAACACTACTGTCTTAACTTGTCATAAATAACATACACTACATTGAACATCAAGGGGAAACATGATGATTTTCTTATATAAATAAATATGCATAACAAGTCATAACTGCTTTAACTTGAATTGTAGTTTTTGTTACCCACCTTGACCATATATAATTCTTAAGTGGTTACCAAGATAACTAATTTTTTATACATGGGATCAAACTGACAAAGTTGTTAAAGAGAAACAATAGACACTCAGTTTAATAACATGAGCTTGAGTATAATAACACTACTGTTTTAACTTGTCATAAATGACATACACTATATTGAAAAGGGGGAGCATGATGATTTTCTCATACAAGTGTGCATAACAAGTCATATAATTGCTTTAACCTGAATTGTGGTTTTGTAACACATCTTGACCATACATAATACTTAGCTGTTACCAAGGTAACTAATGTTTTATACATGACATCAAACTGACAAAGTTGTTCAAGGGAAACAATAGAAGCCTGAACTAGGAATGTCGCAGAATGTAACAATCACATTCTGAACAAATAGTGTTAAATTGACAATAATCACTTAGTTTAACTTTTGCTGATTATACAAAATAGAATGTTGCCATTTAAATCTAAAAACTTTCAGTATATGTCATAAAATGGCAATTTATGAATATGGAAAGTGAACTTGTAATCATTAATCACAATAAGTGGATTTGTTGCTCTTAACCTATAATTTCACTCATTTTATAATAAGAAATGACAGATATGAAAATCCTTATGTGTAGGAAATGGGGGGAAGAGGGATGCACTGATAATTAAACTGCACTAACTTTCATCAATGTTTACATAAAACAAACTTGATGCTTTAAGTAAGTTAGCAACAAAGTGATTACTTAAATGCTGGCAAACAATGAAATATAACTTCTGATATTTCCAGTAAATTACACTGTATTATAAACATTAGGTATAAATATTATTACCATCTATTTATATTAAGTAAGGTTTGAAAGACTTCATCAATAAGGGTGAATATGTTAAATAACTGTGTGCTATAATCTTTTACTGAGGTTTTATATATGATACATCCTACTTTATTATGACTGAATTGCTTGTCATCTATCTTTCATGTAAATATTAATTGCTTAAACAGTAAGATATTTATATTGCATTAGAATTCTGTCTAATCAACAATAGTACTATATCTGTTCAAAATAATATAAATATTGCTTATTCCTAGTACAAATATTCTCCATATGATAATTCAATTTATGGAGCTCAGATGTTCAGGACTGTCAAGGTATGAGTGATAATCTGATGGACTTACGTTTATCCATCAGATTAGGAATGATTTTCATTCCATGGCTAGTGCGGATCTTATTAATTTAAATTTATTTCACAAAAACATTTTAGTATGTCTGACCAAAACATTACTTTATTGGTAAACACTCAAAGTATAAAACTGATAATTTCCTTTATAAGCTCAAACATATACTTTATAGTTATTGGAGGAAAATATTTAATAGTCACAATAAAACAAAAAATACATAATCTAATTAACCTCATATAGATTTAACTTTATTATCTTTAAATACCAATGGCTTAAGGAATCTTAGCAAGAGATCAAATCTAATGAAATATTTAAAACTGAACAAAGCACAACTTGTCTTCCTTCAAGAAACAAATTTCAAAACAAATGACAATTATAAATGGGATCCTAAGGAATATATGATATTGGTGCAATCCACTTTCTAAGACAAAGACAAAAAAGTATAACAATTTTATGGAAAACAAATTTGATTAACCCAGAAATCATTTATAAGTATGAAGATAAAGAAAGCCTTATGGCATTAGTAATAGTTAAATATAATAACAAGAATATGGACCCTACCCAGTCTATACTGGTTCCCTGGAATTGAATCAGGAACTGTTAAAAACACTTGGATTTCATTTCCAATAATTATAAAGGCAACTTAATATTACGAGGAGATTTTAACTGTATATTTGATATTTCTGAAACTACAAATAAAAGACTGCTGCGTAAATCTGCTATCAAAAGCTTTAAACAAGCATGTAGAATCATTTCATCTGGTACATACTTTCAAATTTAAAGAAGATAAATCTTTGTTGTTTTCCCATCAAGATCACAGATTTGGTACTCAAACTAGAATAGATAAATTATTTGCTGCACATGACTTACACTGTAAAATTATTCATTTCTCAATCACTCCCTACCTCTTTTCATACCACAATTCATTGATACTAAAACCTCAAAATGGGTACAAACCATTAATCTTAAACTCCAGAATTCCAGCATATATATCTAAAATTAAAGAGTTCAAACCCTGGTTATTATCTGAATTACAGTTCTTCTTAGATATTATTTACACCACAGAGATAAATAAAATAATGATATGGGACTCATTAAAAGCTTACACATATAGTAAAACCCTACCTCGGTATAAAAAAATCAGAGAATGGGATTCTGAATAATTAGATCTATAATCAAAACTTTTGTCAGTAAAAGCTGAAAAAAATTAAAATCATTTGGAGATGAAAAACAAAGTAGAAGTATTAAACAATAAATACAATGAAATTCTAACACATAAATCTAGTTTAGCTTTAGAAAAACTAAAAATACATTGGCCACTTCTTCCAAATATCTACATAATTTATCCACAGAATCAAAATACAGTCAAAAGCTAATAACATTAAAAGTATCTTCCATGAAAAGAAAGGGAAAAATGTCTCGGATATAGGTGACATTCTTGATGCCTATAGAAATCACTATATGGGACTTTTCCGAAAAGAAAATATACATATTGATCAATTAAATCTAAATGAAAAATGTTCTAATATAAAAAAAATACCAGAAAATTTAAAACTAGATCTGCAAGCACTCATAGCCTACAAAGAAATTACACATACAATAAAAGAGGGTAAAAATAATAAAGTTCCAGGTATAGATGGCATAATTATGGAACTATATACACCTTTTCCTTCAAAGATATTATCCCTCTTCCATAAAACTCTATTAGAAATTCAGTCGCAAGCTTTAATACCACCCTCTTGGAGATATTCCTTAATCACACCAATCCTAAAGGAAAACAAATCCCCAAACCTCTGTACCTCATATAGACCTATATCATTATTAAATAAGGACTATAATATATTTATGACAATATTAACTAACAGAATGAAAATACCACTATCCAAAACAATAAATAATGATTAAACTGGATTTATATATCATAGACACACACACATGACAATATTAAAAGGATAATTTCTCTTATAGATTATGCTAATAAAGAAAATAAAGAAACACTCATAACTGGCTTAGCTATAGAGAAAGCATTCAATTCCCTAAATTGGGACTATCTATTCAAAATTCTGGTGTTATCTGAATTTCCTCCTTCCTTTGTTCGTCTACTAAAGAATATATATATACAAATAATTTAGTGTATGTTAAGCTAGGTCCTTTCACCTCTGAATCTATACATATAACAAAGGGTTCTAAACAAGGATGTCCCATGTCACCAATTCTATTTGCTTTGGCTATTGAAATATTGGCAGATTCAATACATAACAATACAAAAATCAAAGGAGTAGATGTTTATGAACAATACAATTCTAAAGTAATGCTTTATGCTGATGACATAGTATTAACATTATACAATACAAAAGAGACATTAGAGAAGAAATAGATATTTTAATTGACACATTTTACAGGACTTCAGGACTCCATTTCAATAAATTAAAATTATTTTTAAATAAAAAAAAAACAAATTGCAGATGAAGGGGAATCACATTATAGGAAAACAAGAATATACCTTAAAACATCTAGAAATTGAATTATGCAAGGATAATATTGAATTAGTCTACAAAAACTACAATAATATCATCAATACAATTAAAATCTCTGTGGAAAAGTGGAACAAAATAATATTAACATTTGGAGATAGACTACAGTTAATGTTGTGTCTTTCGGCTTTTCCGGTTAGGGGTCGCCACAGTGGAACTCCGGTCCGCTAATGATTGGCAGTAGATTTTTACGTGCTGGCTTGCCGGGCCTAACACACAGCCTTCAATGAAGGAATGCCCATTCACACATTTCGCCACACAGAAGACGCTCTAACTGAGAAATGAACGGGCAACATCTGTGAGGCGACAACGCTACCGCAGCACCACCACCGCAGTTAATAAAAATGGTTTTACTACTCAAGATTCTATATATAGCTTTGTCAATACAACTGTTACCAGAAAGGAATATACTCAAAAAAACAAACTCATGCCTAATAAAATTTTTATGGTTTCCCAAAAGAAACAGAATAGCTTTAATACATCATATCAGACCATGGAAACAGGTGGGATTAAACGTTTCTAATATAGAAACATATATAAAAGCATCAATATCTAAAATAATCTCAAATTGGATAAGTCCAAATTATTCTGCAAATTGGAAATAATTACTAACTGTAATATCAATAAATTAATTTGATTTGCCAAAAAAACTTCAAATAACAGATAAAAACACAATCTGCCATGGCACATATTATGTATTACTATGCAATATAACATAACTAAGCCCACTAAAACTCGTATGATTAATTATTACATTGATTCATTTAGGAAAATGATTAATGCAAATATAGATTTAAAAATCTGGTTTGATTTTTTAACACCATTCATACTTACAAAGAGCTATTCACATAAAACATACAGAGAAATAATTAATTCCTGGGAACAAAAATGATTTGTTTGTTGGTTTCAATGTATCAAAGAACTAAAAGTTCAGTATAGGCAAACAATAGAAACAACATACAAAATTCCACAACAAGACTGGCTAACTATGCAAAGCATTCTGACATATTCGTAAGATTTATACAGAATAATTAGTGATTATTCATTTAAAGAAATACCTAAACTTATGAAATATCTATATGAAATCCTATATAATTATTATGACATGGGAAATAGTATTTCAAAATTTTACAAGATATTGATAAATTATAAAACACCCAAATCCTCATATTGGAATTATATAACAAAAGGACACTCATTACAGCTTCCTGAAGAAATTACATCAAATATTTTATTATCAATAAAACATGCATCCTTTACACAAAACTGGAACGTTTTTAATTGGAAATGCTTGCACAGAGCATTCTTAACTCCAGATAAAATTACTAAAATTAATTCTTCCACAAAGGGAATATGTTGGAGGTGTGAGCAAATACACAATGCAGACTGGAATCACATTTTTTCGACTGTGTTAAAATTCAGCCATTTTGGAATGGTATTAAAAACTTTTACAAGCTGTATTTAATGAATCAGTTAACTTATCTAAAACTCTAGTATTATTACGTGTACAAAGGTCCACATTTGAATGAGTTAAATATCTATCTAGTATGGGCAATACTTGCAATCTCAAGGAAGTGTATAACAAGAAGATGGAATACAAACACAATCCCAACTTTGGAAGACTTCTACAGCCTACTGAAGACCACATCATTGCTGGAAATTAAAATTAAAGACTTAAGGATTCATCCTAAGCCATTTATTAACAACCCATGGAAAAAAGTCTTATCATTGATTGACACTTTACAATAACTGGACAGATACACTCTGATAACCTATATACAATTACCTATAAAGTAATTGTATATATTGAGCTATGTTATAGTGTCAGGCTGATGTAAATAGTGTACATAGTTATTTAAGATGTTATATACAAATGCTATGGAATTTATTCAACTGTATTTGAAAAATAAAAAAAAAATTGGGAAAAAAAGAAAATAAAAATTGGATCAACGAGCACCACCAACATAGCAAAACCTTATATTAATCAACACAAACTAAGCACTTTAGTCTAACATGGGATTAGACTTCATCAGCATGAAGAAGAATAAAACAGTCAAAGCTTATAAACCCAGTGTGAAACCCATCCACCAATAGAAATACACATAAAAACAATGTAGTGATCATCAATTAACAACTTAAAACATTACATGCTCTAAATGCAAAAATAGGCATATATAAAATAGACAACTGATGAAACATATATATATATATATATATATATATATATATATATATATATATATTTATGTATATATAAAATTATTTATTTATTTATTTACATTTGTTAATCGGGTAGAGTCCGACTGGTTTGAAAAAAAAAAAGTTTTCAGCAGAGACTGGGGAGAAAAGCTCCACAACAAAAAGAACATTATTAAGGTGCAATCAGTAAACTTAGTTTAAGTAGCACATTGCTAACAATATGTAAATAAAATCTGTAAAAATGCATTATATCAATGTAATAAATAAAAATAAAATATATATATGTGTATATATACATACATATGATAGCATATCTATTTCTAGTATTTTGAAAATAAAGGCAGCTATTATCTAGTATTTTTGTACTGTCATTCAGACCTGGCAACACAGAGGCATTGATCCTCAGTTGCCTGGTAAGCTCTTCAAATTCCAGCAATGTCTCCAAGTCATCCCCCAAAGGAGCAAGCATCACTCTATTGAAAAAAAAAAAAAAAAGAAATTTTTTTAAAATTTTGAACAAACTAAATTATGACGATAAAGTGCATTAGTACTTTTTTTCTCCTGATATCACAGAAGTGTTCATGTATCCTGAATTTCAACTTTCTAACTGTTTTTCCACCATAATAGGCATAACAGGAGTTGCAGGAAGCTAAATGCACAAAATGACTAGTGTTGCAGTTAACTTTCCCAGGACAAGGTATATTTCATAGTCTGAAACTGTTGCATAACAAAGAGCCTTCATGAACATATCTATGCTGCTTACAAAATCCACATTTCTGCACTTTACAGTGCATCAGTGGGAGTCTCTCCATAGCAGTCTCCAGTATGGTTCTGACATTCTTCCCCTTAGAATATACAATGGTCTGTGTAATAACGAAACATGTCTTAATCTCATCTATAAACACAGCATCCCAAAGTAATTCAATAGTCTTGGTATATAAGTACATTGTCACACTATAAGGAATAATAAAAAGTGGGGTAGACTCATGATTTTCAAATTTTCCTGGCCAGGAACGTTCCACAGTCAATTCCAGGTTAGAGACTTTATAAGGATGCGTGCCTTTACTATTAAATTTTAATATTAGGGCAAATCTACCCCATCATTGCCCCTTCACTTCAGTCCTAATGTCCATTAACATTTTAATGGGATACCCTCTCTCTAATAAGAGACAGGTTAAATAATGCAATTCAATATCAAAGCTGGTGTCATCAGAAATGAGATAGGACAACCTATCTGTCCCTTTACCACTGACGTTTTTTGATAAAGGGAGTGGCAACTGTCATAATGGAGGTAGGTATAATTGAAGGTCTTCTTCTTGTAGATAGTTGAGATATAACAATCCTTATCCACATTTATAACTGACTTAATGTCTAGATAGTTGATGTCAGTACAACTAGTGGTCCAGGTGAACTTTAAAAAGGTGGTATATTTCTGTCATTTAAAATGATTCTCCTATTGGGCTAATCACCTTCCTGTAAAGTAACTACATTGTCAAGATATCGAAAATATGCATAGGTGTATATGTCAAAAATTCCTGGGTTAAGACAAATAGCTTCTCCCACACAGCAAGCTCAATGTTGGCATATGTGGGGGTGCATGCTGTGTACATGGCAACTCTGCAGATCTGACTATAGCATTCTCCCTCAAAGAATAAAAAAAAAATGTTGGTGAGGGTTAAATTAAGTAGGGAAGTAATAACCCTAAGTTCATTAGTGGAAATGTTGGAATATTCAGAAAGAAAGGAATAAAAACAATCAAGGCCTACACCATGAAGGATGACTGAAAATAAATCCACTACATCGACCACAAAAATAATACAAATTATGTCAGCATTATATTCCAGTGTGCTCAATATTTCCAACAAAGGCCAGGAATCTTTCAAAATATAAATAACTGAATTCAGCACTGACTTAGATTTAAAATCAAACAACCAGTGGTTCAGTTTTAGAACATTTAGCTGAGGCAATAGGCTTTAATGGTGGATCAAAAGCATTTTTATGGATTTTTGGGATGCAAAAGATATTGGCAATATTTGACTTAGTCACATTTAAATATTTCCAATCTTCATATAGAATTTCCCCCTGCAGGATCAAGTCTAATCTGGCATAGGCAGTGCTAATTTCATTCAAGGACACCCTTCTATACATAGAATCATTAGATAGTAAAACAAACATTTTATAACAGTAATCAGTGCTGCTCATCACTATGACACCCCCCCAACCCTTATCCAGTTTCATAATCCAGATATTTGACAAGGAGTTCAAAATAACCCTTTCGGCATGACATAAATTGTCTTAGGTCAACCTTTTATTTTTGATCAAATTATGAATGGTACGAAAATGTCCCTCACAAATTCTTTCAAAAACAGATACTAATGTATTAGAGGGTGACATAAAGGTGCTATGTCAGTGCAGAGAAACAATGGAGGTGGAAGCATTAGCTTAATCAAGAAAAAACTATTTAAGGTTCAAACTTCTAGTAAAAAGTTAAAGTTGTGTCACTGCTTGTACAATATCCAATTTAAAGTGCAGAATAAAGCTAAAACATTTTTTTAAAAACAGCTGTAATGGATTCAGAAAACAAAATGACAGATAAATTGAAAACTTTAAAAGTAATGCCTGTAGCAGTTCCTGTCCCTTCTCAAAAGTCTCCCAAATGTCTCTCTTCATTGGAATGCTGATTTGAGACTCGAGCCATGACTGTTGTCCTGATACTGACTTGCAAGTCTCTCTAATCAGCGGACTTGGGATTACTCTAAAAACCCATTCAGCATCACCTTCTTCATTAAAATGATTAACACAGTCTAAATTGTTCCTGTGGGAGGCTGTTCTGTTTCCACAACCCACATGCAGAACTGGGTATGCCTTCCTTACTTCATAATCAGTGGAGTTCTTTTGTAATTTGTAATCAGCCTTACATGCTTTATTCTTACTAATGATACTATCAACCTTTTGAAAAATACCATTGTGTTGTAATTTAATATTACTAAAAGATAAATCCTTCCTAATGGTCTCATCCAATGCCCTCAAGTCATTATCAAGTGCAACAATTTTATTATAGTCATTAATGTTCATTTTTAATAGAGTCATACCTGTTTCACTGAATAACTTGACAATCTCAAAATAAAATACTGAATTAGTTTCCATGCAATTAACAAATTTCCAAGCACATAATCACTTAGGAAAAAAATATGCAGTATACATTCCATAAAATATTAGTTCTTCAACTATAGATTTCACATTTTATAAATCTTTTTTTTTTCAAAAGCCGACAGATTAGAAGCAATAGAAAAGTCTCCTTGCTTGGTACTGGCCACGGGAGATAAAGAATAAGTTACCTGCAAGCAACCAAACATCAAAATACACCTCAGATGGAATATTGCACCCCAGCTGGTTAAGAGGAGAGTTACCTTGTGTGGTATCCAAGTGACCAGTCACCACAGCTTAAGTGTGCATTCAAGGAGAGTTTGAAAACAACCCCAGGCTGGCAGTATCTACTCCTTGACAGCCAAAAGGACCAGAACCATCGGAACATCCAGGGCTCATGCATTTAGTAAGTTGTTGTAGGAGCAAAGTCAAGTCACCAGGTAAATACATATTACTTGGTAAGCAAGCAACTCAGAGGCAGACATTAACCAAAATAGCAGCAGTCAAAGCAGACAGAATTGAGCTGTGTAATTCAACTGAAAACAGCACTGCAGCAGCAATAAAACAAGAGTTAAGCAACGAGGTGGAAACTTGAACCAAAGAACTGATAACCAAATGTATAATAACAAGAAAAATTCAACCCAAAGCAAAAAAACGGATCAGCGACCACCAACATAGCAAAACATTTTATTAAGCAACACAAACTAAGCAGTTTCATCAAACATGGGGTTAGACTTTATCAGCGTGAAGAAGAATAAAACAATCCTAGCTTATAAACCTAGTATGAAAACTATCCACCAATGGAAATACACATAAAAACAATGTAGTGATTATCAATTAGCTGCTGAAAATAGTACATGCTCTAAATGCAAAAATACGTTATCTATATATATATATATATAAAAGACACAACTGATAAAACAAATATTTATATATATATATATATATATATATATATATATATATATATATATATAATCTGTAAAAATGGCATTATATCAATTTAATATATAAATAAATCAAAATAAAATACATATACAATTATAGTTATATATGATGGTACAAAAAATACTAGATAACAGCTGCCTTTAATTTTAAAATACTAGAAATAGATATACCATCATTCAGACCTGGCAACACACAGAGGCATTGAGCCTCAGTTGCTAGGTAAGTTCTTTAAATTCCAACAATGTCTCCAAGTCACCCCCCAATGGAGCGAGCATGACTTTACCTATTGCAAAAAAGAAAACATTCTAAAATTTGAACAAACTAAATTATTTAGTGAACTATGCATAGAGAAACACCCTAGAGTGCACTTTGCCAAAATCCCTGGTGTCAGAGGTGTAAGTGGCTTCATCCCAGTTTGAACCAACTCAATAAGGAGGAAAGTAATGGCCACGGCAATTTGTGCCATTATGGCAAGAATACACACCAAACACTTGTGGTGGGCGTTTCTAGGTGACTGCTCCACTATTTGTTGGAGAAGGTTGTTTATTCAGCAGAAATAAACTTTGCAAAGGTTTACAAGGTTTTAAAAAATACATCAGTCGTATCTCAGCTTTTCTCTATTTTATTAGTTGAATTCAAAAGCAAATAGATAAATCAAGACAAACAGTCCAGTGAAAATCACAGGGGATCTTGTTCCCTGGCTTAGGCAGATAAGCATTGCAGTTCTAGTTGTGTTTTACAATTAGTGAACCAATATTTATATATCTGAAGAAATGTTCATTAAAATAACCTTTTGTAATCCTTTGTAATTTCCTCTTAATTTCATTGGACCATTGGTGTGTGGGCTAATTACTTATTGTTGGCCTCCATTGGTGCTGTATACTTATTTATGCATGGTATATGCTCTCTGTAAAATGATTGGTTGTTAGGTTGGGAACTCTAAGATTTGTCCAATAAATGAACAAGTGGGAGTTTATGGCTTTGGTCTGTGTCTGCTCTCTTGATACTGTGCAACTGGATAACTATCCCCTTCTATGTTAGTGATTAGATCAACTGAGCTAAGGGCCTTAGTGCTGAGTCTCTGCAGGATTTCAGGCTTGATCAAATGTTACATGTATTATCCTATATATAACTCTTTTGGTTAATTTATGTGTACTGTCATGAAATCTTATCTCTGATCATTAGTACAGCACAAGACCCTCATAAGAACCTCGTGTGCCAATGCTTTCACTTATGCTTCATCGGACCTGCCTAAGTGAATGGGAAGAAAATGACCCCAAGAAAATAATGTGATTGAATTTTACACGGAGTAAATTCTAACCTGACAAAAATTAAATTAAAGGCACTTGGGCATTGTTTTATGCATTTTATGTATTTCGGGGGGAGGGGCATTGGTTTGGGTGTGGGTAGCCTGCAAAGTCTAAGAAAATAACATACGGACTTGAGCTGTCTCTGTTTTGAGAGAACAAAAAATATAGAAAATAATATAGTGAGATATGGAACTTTTCCATGTGACAATTGCACAGTATGCAAACATATAGTGGATAGTTTTGAAAGTATTAATGGAAAAAAAATGACAGAAGAGGCAGCTTCACTTGCAATAGTGAAAAGATTATATATAGTTTAAAATGTCATTGTGGATTATTTTATATTGGGGAAAGCAGGAAAAGCTTTGCTGTAAGATTAAAACAGCATATAAGGGACATCAAGAAGCAACGATTTCAGAGTCCTATAGCTTTGCACTTTAAGGAACACCATAATGGAGACCCACAGGGGTTACAGGCAACTGTTTTGGAATAAGTGAATACTACGTTTAGTACTGATGAAAAAATTAAGGGACACTTAAGAAAGAAGGAAGCAATATTTATTTTAAAATATGATACAATGTTTCCAAGAGGTTTGAATAGGGAATTTTCTTGGAAGCATTTAATATACGAAGGTTTAAAAAAGAATACCAAAAGTTAACCTTTTTAGTTGGCTTTTTTAGTGAATTATTAATTGGATGATTATTTAATTGATTAAATGCATGTATTTAAGTGTATGCTTACCAGCATAAAGATGTACTCTAAAAAGGCTTTTCGGAAAGCCGAGGCACAACAGAAGTGTTATTTGTTATTAATGGTATTAGAGTTTGAAGTTTTGCTGTTAATTTTTACTGCAAAGTCATTTTTTTTTATTTTAATAAATCATTCTGTGTACTAAACTGAATGAATTCATCTGGCCTGGAACCTGTGGTGTGAGGCCTTGTTTTCAGTTTGTTTATGGTCCTCCTGATGTAGAAGCTTGTGCCTCACACTGGGCCCTGTACATACTGGTACTGCAGTCATAGGCTCCACTACTTTTGAAGAAATCCATTGGTGTCAGACAGAGAAAACCTGACTTGAGCATGCAGTATCAGCAGTTGGGGGTCCACAGAGAAAGGTTCCTTTTGGGGAGTCAGGGCTAGTGGTAAGGAGTCTGCTCATTTTCTCCACTTAATATCTGATGTTCCTGTTTCTTCTGATGTTGGATCTTGGTCTCTCTGGCAGTATGCTGTTGAGGGTGGGGTTGTTGGCGAATTTAATCCGACTGTCTTTAATAATGTCCATGATGGACTTTATATCTGTTGAGATGGTGATGGTCATGAAAATGTCTGTGTCATTGTTCTTCTGTTCTTTTTTCATGTTTCTGTTTCAGGGTAGGTGTTATCCACAATTGGGTAGTCAGGGTTGTTGGCCTTAAGTTCTACTATAGGTCCCAAGATCTCATGTATGAATTTCTTGGTGTAACCTCGAGCCAGGAAGTCTTTTTTTAGATTAGTGAGGTTCCTTGAAGTCCAAGAGTTCCTTGGAAACTTGAGCTATTCTAAGGCCCTGAGATATGATTATGTTCCTCTTTGATTGAAAAGGGTGCATACTGTGTTAGTGTAGCAAGAGGTTCATCCTGGTCAGCTTTTGGCAGAGGTCATTGGAAAGTCATTCTGCTCCTTTGGGTTTATTTATTCTCATGTCCAAGAAGTTGGCACGCCATTTGTCAAAGAATGTGGTAAACTTGAGGAATTGGGTGGAGCTTCCGATGTGGTCAAAAAAGTCCTTAAAATTTTCTTCCATGCTGTTGCAGATGATAAATATGTTGTCTGTGTAACAGTAATAGCACTCCATGTGTTGGTAGAAAGGGAAGCTATAAATGTGTTCCTTTTCTCATTTTCCTAGCACCGTATTTACAAAGCTGGGCCCCATTGCTGTCCCCATAGCTAGTCATCTTTTTTGCCTGTAAAAGGTGTTGTGGAATTTAAAGTAGTTGTTATTGAGAAGCAGGCTAAGAAGTCTACTGATGGCCTCGGTTTCTATACCTCATTAATGATCTGTGAGGGATTCCATGACCGCTTTGATACAGTAGTCATGTGGAAGCACCGTATACAGTACTTCCACATCAATGGTGACCAATAATGATTCTTTTTTGTTAGGAAGTCAGGGTCCCATAAGCTTGTTTCACCTGCCCAATGTCACATTTTGCATAATATTCCTGATTCTCAAGCATTGTGGTGATCTTCTTGTTGTAGTGACTCATGTCTGTCACTAGTATCCCCCTGCTTTTATCCAATTTCTACTTAAAGTGCTCTCCCTGCAATTTTACAGTTATCTGCAGTTCAGTTATAATAGTGTATACTGTATGTTTTTTTTATAGTCATCTCCTATTAGTGAGATTAAGATTTTGTTACACTAACTGCTCTGTCTTGTTAATTCATTAGACAATATGTCCATTTTGCTAAACAAGATTTTTTTCTCTATGACTTTCCACTCTTTTCCCCCACTCTTAAATTTAATCTTACATTAAATTACAGTTTCTGCTGGTTTTCTACTTTGGGTGGCAAACTTTCTGAGGGCATTAGCGATTATTCTGTGGCAGGGAATAATTTGCTGTTGTTTCTGAGGGGCGGATATCACAGGCTGGAGTTCTAACTGCATTTTTATTGGTTCTTTCACTTTGCCTACTTGCTTAAAGGCTGGCAGTGTTCCATGCAGTGCTATGCAGCACTATATTCAGCAGATGCATAAAGTCTCAGCTTCTAACTCTCTCTCTTAGGAACTGTAGTTAACTCCACATTCCACTTATACGTGTATACATTTGAGTGTTAAGTCATGGCGTGTTACTGCACATTTAAAGCCAATCTCAAAGCCAGCCTAAACCAAGGTATTTGCTGCCTACCTGGTTTTCATGCCTGAACCAAATTCATTATCTTCATTTACTATTTTTATTAGTACATTAACACCAGTGTCTTCCCCTGTTTGTCGCCATCCAACCTTATTGCTAGGCTAGATAGAAGTACATTAACACCAGTGTCTTCCCCTGTTTGTCGCCATCCAACCTTATTGCTAGGCTAGGCTAGAGTACAGTACATTAAAGTGTCTTCCCTGTTTGTGCAATCCAACCTTTGCTAGCTAGATAGAGACAGATAGAACATTAATGTTCCCCCCTTCTTCCTCATCAACCTTGTTGCTAGGCTGTTAGGCTAGATAGAATATAGACATAATATGATTAACTTAGTGATTAAACTTTATTAATTCATTATTATACGTTAACCCAGGAACTGAAACACTATTATATTCTCTTCTCTTCCTTGACACTCCTTGCACCCTTGGTCAAACTGGAAGGTCTTTCAGCTAGTCTGCACACTATTGTCAGCCTTATACACTTGGTGGACCCAAGCAAAGTAAGAATTGCCCAACCCTCACAAAGAATGATCTCTTGGTTAACTTGACACAGTCTATTTGTGAGAGATGCAAATACCAAGTGGAATTCGAGCCACACTCTCACAAACAATCCCTTCCAGTGAGCATCATTCACCTACACTGCACTTTACACATACCCACACTAAATTATCATATGCTAATGGCCTAAAACGTTATAACAGACTAGTTGGTCTAAGGCCCAGAGTAAACCAAACACTGCAAAATTGTTTAAAGACAGCACAACTGAGTGTCACCAGAAAATATCACAACCTACACCAATTACACAAAAACAATCTTCAAACTCAAACAGAAATATACAACGGATTTGTGACCCTGTAGTTAAGTACACTGATTCCACAGTGATGAAGCTGGACAGGATCAATGGTGACAGTGAGGACAATCTCAGAAGCCAAGATTGCCAATGTCACAAGAGCCCTCTACATCCTTAAATAGATAAGTACGAGTACAACATGGTGGCGGCCTATGTTGGGATAAATGATCTGGTCACAAATGCAGGAAAGACCCTAGTATTAAGTGTACTCCAATCACCAAAAATGACATTGAGACATAAAGAAAATCTGATCAATGAATGATTTTAACAACTGGCTAAACACCTGGTGTTTGGTAACAGTTATTGGTTTGCCATGGATGGTCTGTTCCTTTTATTATGGTTTCCACTTACTGATGAAAGCTTTGGAAAGCTCCCATTGTGCCTTTCTTTGGCAAGGAACAAATGATAAACCTCCCAGCCCAACTTCCAAAACAAATCAACTACTGCATCACATCACGGAGACTCTACTTAATGTTAGACATCGAAACACCAAGCCAAAAGACCTTGAGGCCTTCCTGCATTTGGGGCACATTCATATGTATGTATGTATGTATGTATGTTGTTACACAAACCTGGTTTAAGTGCTCAGATAGCACTCCCTCAATACCTGTGTTCTGTGCTTACCACTTGAGACCAGAAGGAAACTGTGGTGGCATATCCATATTTGTTAAACACTACATTACCTCAAGACAGATACCTAGAAACCCCCAAACTAAGCTTAGCTTATTGACATTCAAATCACACTAGATAAGATCAGTTATCAATTCACAGCATGTACAGAACCCTTTTCATGTCTTCAGAAAATCATAAGACATTCCTAGATATTCTTGATGAACTCATAGGTGGGAATGCTGTTATCCTTGGTGATTTTACCTACCCGATGATTAACTGGGGGATCTATACTAGCAATGTAGGATATCCACATACATACCAAGATTTTATGAACAAAAACATATTGTTAAAGAACCTACTAGAGAACAGAATAGGACTGAACTGGTCTTAAACATAACAAAAGTATGCACTAAGCCAAGGCATCCTCCTCACTGGTAAAGTCACACAACAAAGCACTAACCTTCTTCATCAGCATCTCCATTCTACTGAAATCAAACACCACATAATTCATGGATTTCAAATGTACAAATCACCGACAGTTCTATGATGATGTCTTTAATTTTGAGTGCAATGATATTAATCATAATATTTACACTGCCAAGAGTTATGGAGAAAAATTCAACTCACACCCAGACAAATATATTAAAATGGCTGTCCCAACTAGATCAAGGCAAATGGGGAGGTCTAAAAGCAAATTAGATTAGTGGTCCCAAAGCATTAACAAACTATGTAATAAAAGGAAGAACTCTTAAAGCTATGTAACAAAACAAATAATCCCCAAATTAAGATAATCAAACAGCTAGATAAGAAAATAAAAAAGGACAGAAGAAAAACAAAGGCATGCCATGAACTCAGAGTAGCCACAGCTAATGAGGACTATAAATTCTTCTTTACTTATGTCAGCAAAATACAACACAATACCCAACATTGCTCTGAGTTAATTCATAATGATAATACTCCGCTACAGTGAATATTGACAACATACTGGCAAACAGTTTGGCTTTGTCAAGGGTAGATCCTCTCTAATGAATCTTGTAAATTTTTTTGAGAAGCTACTCAGGCTGTAAACAGTGGACAAGCTATACACACAGCATACCTTGACCTTGCTAATGCATCTGATACAATAATGTGCAAATGTAATGAAGCTGAAGGTGCTCTAGAATTACCTGTATGCAGTTAGGTGGATAGCCAATGGTCTTAGAGACAGGACTCACATAGTAAGAGTTGTGAATGCATCTGGGTTTACTGGCAAAGCTCACCTAGAGCCTGCCACAACTTGCTGTGAGGGAAAGGATAGTTTGTTTTTGTTTTCTTGTATTTTGTATTGCTTTATTTCCTCCTTCTATTTTGTATGTTGTGATTTGTTTTCTTTACACTGTGTTTTACTTCTATTCTGCTTTTAATTGTATATTTAAACAAGGAAATGAACCACAGCTGCCTCTCATATGAGACCACATATCTCCTTACCTTCCCCTTTCATTGCCTGTTCTGAGTAAGCACAAAATTATTGTTTTGTGAAATCACTTTCCTTCAGCTATTTAAATGTATTGGCCACCCCACTGTCTAACTTCAGAATATCTGTCTAAATACTTCATCCATACATCATCAAGGATTAGTTTCCCCTCAAGTGTTTGGCAGTGCCTTGTATAGACAAATACACCTTGAGTTACAGTCTTCCTGTAAAAGCACAACTGAAATGTCTCCAATACCTAATTGCACAGAGGACAACTAGTCTGCATTGATGAGCATTGCCCCCAGAGTTTTAAACTGGATACTCCTGACATTACTTTATATTCTCATTCCAACTGTCTAATCAATAAAAAAGGGTCGGTTGCCATGGATATGAACTTTCCCCATTACCAGATTGGTGGATATGGGCATCCTGGGGCAATGTAGAAAATTCCTCATGTTTACTGACAACCAGTTAATTCTCAACAAACTGATATGGTACATGAGAAGATGTAATTACACAATGTTAATGAAGGAAAAGCACTCAAACAAAATTACTCCTAATGTCAACAAGGTTGTCAGTAGTACACATGCTGCACCCATCACACACAATTCAAAGTAGACATATAGAACCACATATGCTGAGGCGCTTAAATGTTGCATTCCTAAACTCCAAAAAACTTAGATGAATTACACATCACAAATACCCTCAGCAGCCCTGAATGCACTCTTTCAAAACAACACCCACATCAACACATACAGCCACATCTCATGGAGCCTCTACTTCCAAGCCCATAAGGCAAGTCACAATACAATCCAATATTCTAGTCATTGGAGGCTTCATTGTGAGATGCACGGATGTCCTTCTCCCCAGCCTGAGTAAGGAGAAAGTCATGGTCAGTTGCTTATCAGGGGCCAGGATCTGCCACCATACGCATGCACTCAGGTTAATGGACCACAAGTACCAGTATGACTCAGTTATAGTTCATGTGGGTCTAAATGAGCTGAGACATACCACCCTATATTATATGAAGAGAGACATCATGGAGCTCTTGGAATATGTGTCCCAGGCTGGCACTAAGCAGCATTTTACCTTCTCCACAGATGATGCCACAATATGAACAAAAGATGATTGACTTTAATAATTGGCTTAGTTTCTGGTGTCATTCTAAGGGGGTCCAATATTTGTCAGCATGGAAGGAGATGGTCAACAGACTATGCTGCTTTGCCAGGGATGGTCTGCACCTCTCCTCTCTAGGCTTTTGAATATTAGCTAAAATATTGTCCTCCCCATAGTGCCATTTTTAGGCAATATCAAACTGAAAGTATTTCTGACATAGCAAATCAAAACCAAGAAGATCTAAAGGTGTTACTCCTCAATGCTAGGAGTCTAATGAGATCCATGCATTTGTGTACATGTTCATACAGTGCGTTAGTGCATGATTTGGCAGTCATGCAACTATTCTCCATTTGCATGGATGCCGTGAAGTTAGCCACCTCTGTTTTTAGGAGCCCAAAGTTAGCTTTGGAGAAGTTTTTCATGGTGGTTACCTTTGTGGGGGATGGGGGTCAGCTCTAACCAAGGAGGAGTTGACTATTGGTGTAGAGCAGTGGTCGCTCATGTTAGTAATGACCAGGTCAAGGATGTTGCTACCCTTAATGGGGGAAGAATGAGCTGGTACAGGGCATTGGAATTAATGAATTCCAGGAAACTTTGGGTGAGTGTACTGGTACAGGAGTAGTTTTCCCAGTTAATGGAGGGTAGTTGAAGTCGCCCAGTATGAAAATGTTAGGTTGGACCTTAATATTCTCCAGGGTGCTTAGGAACATGGACTTTAAGTTTTGGACATAGTTTGGGACCTGTAACAGGCTACGACCTGAATTGCTGTCTTACCCACTGTTAGCTGTACTTGAAGTATCTCTGATGCATTATGATGGGCTACCAGTCTGGAGGTCTGTGCATCCTTTATGAATATGGAAACACCACCACCTTTGGATCTTCGATCCAAGTTCTGCAGCCGAAAGGTGTGGAACGAGTTATAGCCTTGTAGTGCAGGGATGCTTTCTGCTGTCTTGAACTAGGTATCTGTTCCAGCAAAAATGTCAATGTTCTCCATTTTAAGGAGTGCTTCAAGTGAGTACATTTTGAGATTTAGACTTTTAGTGTTGAGCAGCATGACCCTCAGACTGCATTTGTTTGTAGCTGTTGCAGTGGTAATTTGATCTTTGGAACACCGCCAAAAAAAGGCACTATAGGGGTGGCAAGAGCCTTGGCCAGTATCCAGAAGCCCAGGGGTGACAGATGCAGGCCATCTCTAGCAAAGCATCGAGGTCTGTCAATCATGTCATCCCAGGCAAACAGACACTGGATCCCTTTAGAATGACACCAGAAACTTAGCCAATTGTTGGAATCAATAATTTTCTGCTTCTATGATGTAGTATCATTCTGGGTGATGGTAGGATGCTGCTCAGGGCTAGGGTCATACCCGTCTGGGCTACATAATTTGAGAGCTCCTCCATGTCTCTTTTCATGTAGTCCATGGAGGTATGTCTCAGGTCACTGACACCCACATGTGCAACAACAGAGTCATATTTGTACCTGTTGTCGATAACAAGGTTGTATAACAGAAGGAAGAAAATCATGACAAACATTAGGATGTACAGCACCCAGCAAGATAAAAGCATTCTAATGAAACTAAACAAACAACTCTGAGGACAAATAAAGTCTACCAAAGCCAAATTTGAGGTAAATTTGGCCTCCCAGGTCAAGGACAACCAAGAAGTCCAGAAGAATATTTACACTTTTGCAGTATGTATCCGAAACAAACAAAACTGAATGTGATTAAAGGACAGTTGAATAGAATTAACTGTTTGACTAAGAAAGATGAGGATTTTTCTGAAGAAGCTAAATTGTTTTGTAATAAAATAATGAAAAGAGGTTACCCTAGTAGTGAAGTAAATAAATTACTTCAAGAACAGATGGATGTGAGAATGGGTAATAGAAGTGCTACTGAAAACAATAAAGGACATTATCAATATAAAAGAGCGATGGCTATACAGAATAATGCAGATTCTCAAACTATAAAAAATGTAGTCAGAAAAAACTGGGGACTATTTAAGGTTAATAATGAATTAATTAGCAAAGTAGGGATTAGCCCTAAATTTGTTCAAAAGAAAGCTAAAAGTTTTAAAAATTATTTTCAAGGGAAACTAAGCAAACATTATTTAACAGAACAAAAGAGTGGTATGGTTAAATGTTATAACTGCAATATGTGTAATTTGTTATATATAGAGGGGAGTATGGTAGCTATAGGGAATAGTAAAGTAAAAATAACTGGTTCATTTAATTGTAAGTCTAAAAATGTGATTTACCTTATTATTTGTGTATAATGCAAACGTTTTTATGTAGGTAGAACCACTAGGGAACTCAACAGAAGGATCAAAAATGCTGTGTGTAAGCATTACAAAGGCAGTAATTGTAAGGTAAATTATAAATTCCTAGTACTAGACTCCCAGGTTAATATTACAAAAAATATAAATATAGAGGAAGAGCTTGGCTGGCTTGAATATTGCTGGCAAGTTAAACTAAATGCATGTTTCCCACCTGCACTAAATAATAGAGAAGAATTTACCATGTATTTAAAAAGAAAGGGGTTAAAACATTAAGGGTAGCGCAGGTAAATAATGTCAGTTATTTTAAGCTGTTTTTATTTAAATGTTATTTTTTTTTATGGAGGGTATATGAAATCATGTGATTGACCATGTGCCTAAAGAGGTATATTTAAAGTGTGTTATGGAATGATTATTTCAGTTTGAAGAAGTCTCTTGCTGTGATGGTTTTGGGAGACAAAAGCGTTTACTGGAATTCTGTGTGCCTTGGAATAACGTGAAGGTTATCCTGCTGTTCTCTGCATTTTCTTGTGTTTTTTACAGTTTTGCTGTTTGTGCCACCTATACTGAGCCAGAAGATATAGCAAACAGACAGGCTGACAAATTCAGCCCCAACTTTACTCTTCTCTACCCCTCAACCTCCCCTCAGGAAATACCATCAAATTTAACTCCTCCCACTATCACTAGGGAACAGGTCCTTAATCCTCCAAGTCCAAAAACACTGCATCAATGGGCCCAGACAATATCCCAAGCCAAGATGCCTTCTAAACAGCAGGAAACATGATGCAGAGAAGCTCAATCTGGTGGTCCCCTGCCATTAATAAACTCTACAACAGAAGGAAGAAACTGTTAAGTCCCAAGAATGGAAAAACTCCCTTATTAGCCTCAACAAAAAGCTGAGATCCCTCATCAAAATCTCTAAAGCCAGCTATGATGGCAGAATTGTGGCAGACACTAAAAGCAACCACAAAGCCTTCTATAGTTATATCAAGAATCTCCACAGCAATACCCAGGTTTGCTCTGAGTTACTGCACAATGGTACCTCCTATACTGAGCCAACAGATATTGCCAACATACTGGCCGACAGATTCAGTGCCAGCTTTACCCCTCTCTTCCCCCCAATGGACTAATCATAATACTGGAGGAATGCCAGGCACCCAGCATTACTGCATTGTCCAAGGCCAAGAATACAGCTTCCATGGGACCCGACAATATCCCTGGATGTGTTCTACATGAACTACAAACTGAACTGGCACCACATCTGTGTGCCCTGTTCAATTACAGCCTCACCTCAGGCTTTGTCCCTACTGAATGGCACATAGCTACAGTTCTCCTTCTCCATAAAGGGGGAGCAACTACAGAACCTGGGAATTATTGCCCCATTAGCCTGACGAGTCTGATATGTAAGGCTATGGAGCACATCATCATGGAAGTAAATAACAAAGATATAGGGATTCCCAAACTCTAGATCCCATGCAATTTGGGTTTGTGAAAGGTAGATCATGCCTGCTCAACCTAGTTGACTTCTTTGAGTCAGTCACCAGAGCTGTGGATGAGGGCAAGGCAGTTCATACAGCCTACCTTGATCTGGCCAAGGCCTTTGATACCATTCCCCACTCAGGAATTATTGATACTCACCAAACTAGGCATCAACCCCTATATCACTTGGTGGGTTGCAAACTGGCTCACAGACAGAACCCACAGTGTGAAAGTTGTGGACTACAAGTCAGACTGCCCACTTGTCACGAGTTGAGTCCCACAGGGATTGGTCCTGGGTCCTGTCCTGTTTGGCATCTACTTCTCAAATGTCCAGGCCAACATGGAGGGACTCTGGCTGCAACCTGGGAGCCATTATTTACTCCCCAAGTGATGTAGACGTCCTACAGAAAGGCCTCATTGAGACCAATAACTGGTGTTGAAACCATGGCCTTAAGCTTAATGCCAAAAAATGCTTCATCCCCTTTGGGAAAAACTCAGTTCCCACTAATTACTGCATCGGTGGGAGCCCAATGAACATTGAAGGCGTTACGAGATCTAGGGACACAGGTTGACAGCAACCTCTCCTTTGACCACCACATTTCCACTGTGGTCAGAAAGTCCTTCTATGTGGCACATCTCATTAACAAAGGTTTTGCATCCAGGAGAAAGAGGTAATCATCTCTCTCTACTCTTCTCTCATCAGGCCAATCATCGAGTATAATGCCCCATTTGGCATGTACCTCACTAGACACATGCAACAGCTGGAAATGCCACAAAAGTGCCTCACGAAGAGGATCCTAGGCCTTAAACACATATCCTACAATGACAGACTCAAAAAAACTCCAGCTATTCTGTGTCTCATCATCTACTAAGAGGCATTCTCTGCTTGACTTACAAAGCCATGTCTGACCCAGCTCTGTTAGAAATGCTATATCTAAAGAAATCCAAATCCCTCAGCACCACACACTCCAGAAACCTCAACCTCATTACAGCAATCAACAGAACATGCTGGAGGGACAGGTTCATAACCCAGAGACTGACCATGCTCTGGAATACACTTCCCATACATGTCAAGCAGAGCACCTGACTGGCCCTCTTCAAGAGAAATCTTGATGAGTGGATGGGAAATAAGTTCACCCCGGGGATCACTGCAGTGGCTCTATGTGATAGAGGCACTGAGAACTAACGTCAGGCAGCACGATGCCAGGGCACATTTGTGGGCTAGGCTTGTAAAGGCTCCAGGGCCATTAGCCTAGTACACACCTATGAACCTATGACCTATCAGGCCCTCTGGAATTGCTATTTAACTGTTGCCTCCAAACAGGCTTCGTGCCTCATGAATGGAGGACAGCACCAGTCATCCCTCTGTACAAAGATGGGCCATCTACAAAGCATGGAAACTACAGACTCATAAGTCTCACTAGTCACACGTGCAAAGCCATGGAAAGAATTATCATAGTAATAATCAATAATGACATAGGAACTTCCAGACACTGGACACAACCCAGTCTGGTTTCATCAAGGGCAGGTCATTCCTACTCAGTCTGGTAAACTTCTTTCAGAAGGTCACCAAAGCAAAAGTTGAGAGTAAAATGGTTCAAACTGCCTACCTTGACCTTGCTAAGGCATGTGACACAATACCACAGTCGGTATTGTTGAAAAACTTAAGAGGTTAGATATAAACCATTATGTCACCTGGTGGATAGCCAACTGGCTCACACACAGGACCCAGGAAGTTAGAATTGAGGAGTCCACCTCTACAAATAGGCCAGTCACAAGTGGAGTCCCTCACAGAATGGTCCTGAGACCGCTCCTTTTTGACATTTACTTTTCTGAAGTCAAGGCCAATGTCAATGGCTTCTGGGTGACTAAATTTGCAGATGATTGCAAATTAGGAGGAGTCATTAATTCTCACACCAACACAAATGTTCTCCAGGAAGGGCTGACACAGACAAACTGGTGTCAGAGTCATGGACTAAAGCCAAATACCAAGAAATGCATAAAAGTATCTTTCGGGAAGTTGGGAGGTCAGCATAAGGTTTAAGGTGTTTATCTTACAGACACCAGGTGCAAGGTTTGATTCTCATATGGGGCAGCTGGCTACGCTTAAAATGGCCCACCAGGGCAGTTAGAATAGTACTAATCTATGAACCTGAAAAGTTATTCACCCCTGGTAATCATCACACTGATAACACAGCCCTAAGAATTGACCTAGTAGTCAGGGACCATTCAGCCTTTGACCATCATGTATCTACAGTAGTGAGGAAATCATTCTTTGTTGCTAAACTTATAAATAAAGGTATGGCATCCAGGTCCAAGGAAGTCATTGTTCTATTGTATTCGTCATCCATCAGACCCATCATTCAGTACAATACCCCTCTGATATGTACCTAACCAGGCATAGCCAACAAGTGGAATATCTAGAGAGCTTCCTCACTAAAAGAATACAGAGTGCAAGTAACTTGCCCTGTGCAGACTGCCTCAAGGTCCTATCCCTGTATTCTGTCTCCTACAGGCTGTTGAGGGGAGATCTATGCCTGGCATACAAGGCATTGTCAGACCCTACTCTGATGGGGCTCCTGTTTACCTGCAAAACAAACAGCACCACAATTACCCATTCTAAAGACTTAAAACCTTGCCTGTTATATAAAGAGGTCCTGCTGGAGAGACAGGCATGTATCCCAGAGACTACACCGAGTATGGAACAAGCACCCCATCCATACAAGGCAGAGTTCTTTCCTAACCCAATTCAAGTGAAACTTAGACAATTGGATGGGGAAGAGGAAAATCATCCCTGGTTTGGCACCTATGTCTCCAATGGACAGAGGAAGCCTGTAAATGGTTCATTTCCCCGAGTCTTACTTGTAAATGTTTCTTCTCCCTAGCCCCTGCTTACACTTATCAAGGGAAGCAGAACATGTCAGAGATGTGGGATGCACGGATAGGCTTAAAAAGTTCCTTGTGGTCATTAGCCTGGTAAACACCTTTGAACCTCTGACAGCATAAAGGTGACTAGTGGAGTTCTGTACAACATTCACTGTACAGCATCTATTTCTCAGATCTCCACTTATCAAATGGAGATCTTTAGATATCAAAGCTCACAGATGATTGCAAGTTGGGAGTCATTATCAAGTCCTTCTCTGACATACAAGCACTCCAACAGGAGCATATGTTTGTTAGTTGCTGGTGTAATCAAATGGGCTCCAGATGAACACTAAAAAATGCAACATTGTTACAATTAGTAAACACCCCCTGTCTCCAACTTATCCACTTCAAAACGAAAAGGTCAGTTATACTGCTCATGTTTTTATAATCGATTTTGAAAAAAGATTATGGTGTGTTTGCTTTTTTAGTTCCACTGCTTAAACAGGTTTTCTCAATAGCAACACCCACAAAATAATGTCATGCTAAGTACAGGGTGATAATTTTCAGAACTCACAATATATCATGGGTAAGAAAAATGACTTCCATTTTGGCTTCATAATTACATTGTGGTGTCAGTACTTTATCATTACATGCATTATTTGCAAGGTAAGGTATTCCACCTCCAAGACCTAGTTGATGACATGTATTTCAATGAAGAAAGAAACTCCTACTGATGCATTTAACATAGTCGTCTACACATTAATTTAGGTAGTGAGCCATTTTGGGATCAGTCTTTCATGATGTCAAGGAAGGGGACTTTCAGCTGGAAGAAAATTGTCAGGGGACCATTCTTATCAACAAAATAAAAAACAGAAAAATAACACAGTTTTTGCATCAAGAACTGCATAATTCGACATTGAATATGTCAAGATAGTGTCATCCACATAAAAAAGGTTTGTTACCAGAACATGACTAACACACTACGTTTAAACATCACATTGCAGTGGTGCTTAGGAAATTAGAATTGGGGTGTCCACCTCTAGCTCATAAAAAAGTTATTTCTTGTACAGCAACAGGAGTCCTCACCTCCTTATACTTCACACTGACTAGATCCATCACTGAATACATTGCCATCTTTAGAATGTACTGTACCAAACATATTGGGAAATTGTAAAGATTACAGAAGTTTGTAAATAAAAAAAGTCAGGGAGCTAAAAGGTCTGCACTATAAAGAAAGAGTGGAGGCCTTATCCCTATCCTCAGTTTCATATAGACTGCTTATGGATGATCTGGGTCTTGTTTACAGGATCATAAGGGATCCAGTAGTCCAAGTGCCCTTATAACTCAAAAAGTCAAACAGTCTGGCTAACACTAAAGCTACTCCAACAAATAAATAAAACAAAGAGGAGGGATAGATCTTGTACCCTATCTCTGAAAAAAAAAACTCCTCTTAAGTTGAGTAGTGTGACATGCTGTCTGCCTTAAAAAGGTTGGATATTCATAAATTCACTACTAGTACTGCAGGTCTTACACTCCATGTAAAGACAGACAAGGTCAAAGGGTGGATACTGTCAATGCAGAAATGGTCTTGTAACTCATATGATCCTATAGCTAATTCATGGTCCAAGAGACAATTGAGAAGCCTAGTCCAGTTTTTCAGTTGCCCCACAGTACTATGTGGTGAAAGGACTTGAACAGAGTAGCACAGCAGGTAAATGGAGCTTGAAACCCTGGACTCAGCCAGGAATCAGCTCTTTAGCCTTATGTTAACTGTTAGACAGTTTTAGTTTGTTTTTAAAATAGCATAGCACTAATCTTGATTTATTTTAATCCTGGTCTTATTTTTCTGCATCGGTGTTTCTGAAATTGTCATTCATTAATTTCCTTTTTATAAGATTTTCCCAGTAATAATGCTTGTATTCATTATCTCATTAATGCTGCTTCTATATGCCATTTCCATGATGGCATTTTATGCACATTTATCATTCCTTTCTACTCTTACAGTAGTATATCATCTGTTATCAATTTACCTCATTAAAGACTGTTGGCAGGCAGTAAAATTGACATATTCCTGACTGCCAGAAGGCTGGAAAGGAACTGCCTAGAAGTAGGAGAAAAAAAGAATAAAAATAAATCCAAGAAAATCTTTTAAAGTTAACAAGAAAAGTAGCTTTTGCATTTATTGCTCAGTTAAAGTAATTTTCTCAAATTTAATGAGCTTAATTGTGGCACTAAGTACCACAAATTCAGTACCAAAACAAAGCCACAATTGAACAACATGCTTGTGTGGGATCTGCCTTTCAATACAGTCATCCTGAATGGGACAAGGCAAACCACATAGCTAGGAATACAGGCACGTTTAAGAACTGTAGCCATTAATACTGCAGGACATAGTGTAAATAATTATTACCATCTTCTTAAATAAAAGTGCCTAAACATAATAAGCAAATAATGTATACCAGCCACAGCAGCATATTAATTAACATTACTTATATCATAAAGAAAAAAGTTGAAATGGACATTCAAATATACATAGGTTGGCACAGAGGCAGAAATAAAATAAAAGGCAATAAAACAGAATGAGTACAGAAAACCTAAGCTCCAGACACTTGAAGTACATAGCTATATATTACTGCAGAAATACTGACCCTAATTGCATACAAGTCATAAATTAATAACTAGTATTCACAGACTGGTCCACCACATAGCACATAGTTATAAACCATATTTTCTTCCTAGACTCCAATATCCAGCACATGACATTACTTTCTTATTCCTAGCCTAGAGAAAAACAAGTAGTTAAAACATTTTTTCTACTTGTCATAGCAAACGTCTGAGGAACATCATCAGTTCCTCAACAAAAGAGGTTGCCAACACACATCTGATTCTGCTTCCTTCTCTTGACTCCACCTTGGTTTCTTAGTGCTATGTAAGACATTCAGTCTATCAGACATTACAGTAACTTCTTCTCAAAAAAATAAATAAATAAATAAAAAAATAGAGGTAGCTCCTAGTCCTCTACATGTTTGTTACATTCACAAGAGAATACATTAGGAAGGATTGTGGCCTGCACTGTGGTGGCAGGACAGGTAGCTTACATCCTTCTAAGTTGGGAACTGCTGATTGAGGGCTCAGTGTCTGTTATCCCAAAAGTGTATTAGTTCTGGTTTAAGCACTTGGGCTTCAGGCCAGTTATTTTACATTAAGAAGGTTCGTGGTCTGCACTCTTGTGGGAGGAGAGGCTGGACTCTGCCCTTCTGAGCTGAGAATTTCTGGTTAAAGGCTTATAGTGCCTGCATATTTCAACTGTTTCTTACTGAAATTGGTACACCTTGTTTGCTGTAGCATAGACTAGATCCAGGCCTGCTGAATCTAGCTTTGTTTGTATGCTTGTTGTTTGTTTGCTTGTTATTTCCATGAAATGCTAATACCACCTAAAACGCGGCTTTTCAGTGCTTCTGTGGATCCCTAGTGATATCTGCATTGCTTACTGTACTTATTTCCTTGTTTCACTTAAAAGAAAGTTACTGTTTGTCATTTTTGCATTTAAGTTACCTGTAACACATTGCATTTAAGTTACCTGGCATTTGCTCACTAAAGCAATTATATAAGTCAGCACTAAAAAATTAAAAGCACTACACCCTCACAAACTCCCCTTGAGTACCTTGTTCCCCACTGGCCCTTTTTTTCAATTATAAAGGAATTCCCAATACTATTCTAGCATGTCCAAAGGTCAGTTGTCAATCTCCTCTCCGGTCCAGCTGGTGAATCTGGGAATCCTGAGGCAATGTTACAACTGCCTCATGTACACAGGCAACCCTCTCCTCCTCCCAACATATTCCAACACATGTGAGAGATGCATCCATATAGCCAAACTGGAGGCTAAGCTCTCTCAACTCAGTACTGGTGTAACCAGTCAGGAGGAGAAGGAAACCACACTCACTACAATTCCAGTCTCACATAAACCTACCTCGACAGCAAACCAAACACAAACGCACAAAAACATACTCGGAGGCTCTAAATAAAAATCTGCTTAAGCAGCAGAGACCTCCAAAGCAGACACCCAAGCAACCGCTACCCCAAAACAAAACACGTGCAACACATAGCTCACAAAGCCAGTGTGCCGAACAGTCACAGCCCTTAAGGCTAAACAACACACCTGATATACTTGTAATAGGTGACTCTATCGTCAGGCACACTGATGTCCCGCTCACCAGGCTGAACAAGGAGAAGGTCACGGTGAGCTGCCTGTTGGGCGCTAGGATCCGCCACATAATACAAACACTCAGGTCACTCCAAGGCAAGTACAAATATGACTCAGTCATTGTCCATGCTGGTGTGAATGACCTGAGACGTACCTCCCTGTACTACATGAAAAGAGACATAGAGGAGCTCTCTGAGCATGTGGCCCAGGCCGGTATGGCCCTGACCTTGAGTAGCATCTTACCCTCACCAAGAATGATGCCACAATATGAAGACAAGATGATCAATTTCAACAATTGGCTTAAGTATTGTCATTCAAAGGGGATCCAATGCCTGTCAGCCTGGGATGACATACTCAACAAGCCCCGATGCTTCGCTAGGGACGGCTTGCACCTGTCACCCCTGGGCTTTTGGATATTGGCAAAGGCTCTTGCTACCCCCATAGTGCCTTTTTTAGGCAAGGCTCAAAAGACAAACCCACCTCCATAGGTATCACAAGGGATAAGAAACTAAGAGTAATGCTACTCAACGCCAGAAGTCTAAACCTCAAGATGCATGCACTCGAAACCTCTCCTTAGCATGAAGAACATCGATATCTGTGCAGTAACAGAAACCTGGTTCAAGGCTCCAGAGAGCACCCCAGCACTACCAAGTTATACCTCATACCATGTTTTTCGGCCCCAAAACTTGGACCGAACCACAAAAGGAGGGGGGAGTATCAATATTCGTCAAAGATACCCACACCTCCAGGTTGGTGGCACAGCACGAAGCATCAGAGACTATCCATGTGCAACTAACAGTGGGTAAAACTGCATTCCAGTTTATAACCTGCTACAGACCACCCTCCCAAACCCAGGAACCCCACTCGGCCTTCCTGAGAACACTGGAAAATATGAAGGTCTCTCCAAACACTATTATATTGGGCGACTTCAACTACCCAAACATAGACTGGGAGCATTACTCTAGCTCCAACACCTTAGCCCAAAGGTTCCTAGAATTTATAAACTCAAATGCTATGGAACAACTTGTTACCACTCCCACAAGAGGGGAAAACATACTGGACCTGATCATCACCAACATGGGGACTCTATGCTCCAGACCAGAAGTGTATCCCTCACTGGTAAGATCAGACCATAAACTAATCTCACTGGATATTCACATCCCGACCCCACCTCCTGCCCAGAAAACTACAGTGAATAACTTCTCTAAAGCAAATTTCACACTCCTCAAAACCGAGGTGGAATCCTTCAAAGCCCCCAGGCCTGTGGAAAATATGGCCCAGACCGCAGAATCCTTTATAAATGCATTCTATGAACACCTTCAGGAATGCATGGATCATGCAATCCCAAATAAATCCAAGACCCAATCCTCCAAAGGCAGACATCCTGTCTGGTGGACCCCAGCCATAAACAAACTATACAATAGAAGGAGGAAGCTGCTAAATGATAGAGCAAAATCCCAAAAAGGGAAGGCATCTCTGATCAGTGTTAGCAAAAAACTACGGGCACTCATAAAATCGTCTAAGGCCAGCTTCGAGAGAAAAATTGCACAAGACACTAAGGATAATCACAAGGCTTTCTTTAGTTATGTTAGGAATCTGTGTGGGAATTCCCAGATATGCTCAGAATTAGTCCGAAATGACAAAAAATACACCGAACCCACAGACATTGCCAACATCCTAGCTGACAGGTTCAGCGCAAACTCCTCCCCCCCTTCCCCACCAAAAGGGCAAATACCTATCCCAGCAGAGTGCTGCCCCCCCTGACATCTCAGATGCTCAGGTTAAGAGCCGCCCTTTCCAAAGCAAATAACACAGCTTCAATGGGACCAGACGGTGTCCCAGGCTGCGTCCTACATAAACTCCAAGAAGAGCTAAACCCAAACATAAAACTACTGTTCAATCTCAGCCTGACAGGATATGTACCCAAAAAGTGGTGTACAGCAACAGTGGTCCCTCTCCACAAAGGTGGTGCCTCAATGGATCCTGGAAACTATCGCCCCATAAGCCTGACTAGCTTGGTCTGCAAAGCTATGGAAAGGATCATCATGGACCTCGTAAATAAAGATATTGGGGACCTACAGACACTGGATCCTACCCAGTTTGGCTTTGTTAAGGGCAGATCCTGCCTCTTAAACCTGGCCAATTTCTTTGAAACAGTCACCAAGGCCATTGACGAGGGGAAGGTGGTCCACACAGCCTACCTGGACCTCGCAAAAGCCTTCGATACAATACCCCACTCGGGCATTATAGATAAGCTCACCAGCTTAAATATAAACCCCTATGTCACTAGATGGATTGCAGACTGGCTCAAGGACAGAACCCACATGGTTAGAATTGCTGAAGCCATGTCAGACTCCAAACCAGTTACAAGTGGCATCCCACAAGGCTCAGTCCTGGGACCTCTCTTGTTCGGTATATATTTCTCGGAGGTACAGGCCAACACAGAAGGACTGTGGCTGACCAAGTTCACAGATGACTGCAAACTGGGTGCCATAATCGACTCTCCAGCTGACACAAACATCCTCCAAAAGGGCCTCATAGAAACAGACAACAGGTGCCAGAGTGATGGCCTCAAGCTAAATGCCAAAAAGTGTATAGTCATCCCCTTTGGCAAAAAAACAAAGTGCCCACAAATTACCACATAGGTGGTAATCCATTAAGTACAGAAGAAGTAATTAGGGACCTGGGGACCAAAGTTGATAGCAGTCTCTCATTTGACAACCACGTGGCCAAAGTGGTTAGAAAAACATTTTATATAGCCCACCTAATCATGAAGGGATTCACATCTAGATCAGGGGAGGTCATCATGCCTCTTTACTCATCCCTCATCAGGCCCGTCATCGTGCCTCTTTACTCATCCCTCATCAGGCCCATAATTGAGTACAATGCCCCTTTTGGGATGTACCTTACCAGACACCTGCAGCAACTGGAAAGACCCCAAAAGTACCTCACCAAGAGGATCAAAGGGCTCAAACAGATGCCATATGCTGCCCGGTTAAAGAAACTCCAGCTCTACTCAGTGGCATACCACCTGTTCAGGGGCGATCTGTGCCTGACGTATAAAGCCATGTCCAACCCAGAATTAATGGACATGCTGCACCTCAGAAAATCCAAATCCCATTGAGCTATGCGCTCGAGAGACTTGAACCTCAGCACTGAAATAAATAGGACATGCTGGAGGGACAGATTCATAATCCAGAGGCTCCCTTCACTCTGGAATAAAATCCCAGTCCAGGTTAGGCAGAGTCCCTCATTGACTCACTTCAAGAGGAATCTTGATGAGTGGATGGGAGATCGTAGGTTTACCCCGGGTATCACTTCTGTGTCACTGTTAGACAGAGGCACAGTATACTAACCTCGAAAAAGGGCATAGCAAAATTAATTTAAAATGGGTGGCAGAAGCCAAACATTCTGGCTAGGCTTATAAATGCCCTAGGGCAGTTAGCCTAGTATGAACTTATGAACCTAATACAGCAAGTCCAGAGACCCAATACATTTCAAAAATTAAAAGACAGTCCCTGTTCTTTTATATTAAAGAAGTCCAAAGTCACACATCCCTACAATGCAAATGAGCGGCAAAACAGAGAAAAAGAAAAAAATACATTATGGTTCTAACTCAGTTTCCTTTAGCCTGGGATTACCCCTGACTTCACATGTCCTGCAGATATTTATATACAGTATATTGTTCCAGTTGTTTTACATCATATTCTTCTCTTATGGGAATATTTTCTTGATGTTCTAATTTTCCTGGTTGGCATAAATGTTTCTTTTAAAGCATTTTTCAAGACCAGATGTAATTCATACATCATCTGCAAAGGCTGAACCATTAGAAGTTATTCCATCTACCTCTTATCTATTCAGCCTTTCTGTTATGTTCAACATGATCGTCGCTGAATTTTCTCCATAATTTAATATGTTCTTCTTTTATAGGTGGTGCTGCAGCTGTTTTATTACTTGTTCTTTGCAAAATTTTCAAGGTTCATCAATAAATTGTTCAGTTTGCTATTATTCTTCTTCTGCATAGCATCAGTGTTTTCTGTTTGTGCTGATATTTTGAACTTATAAATCTTTTTTTTTTTCTGGTGAGCATGGATTACCTTGATATGTTTTAATACAGTACACTTCTGTTATGTTTATTACATATAAGGGTTGTTAATTATACACTCAATGCTCTATACTTTCTAGTTTTATATTTCACTATAATCCTTATTGTCTGTCTTTTGTTTTTGGCACTTTCTGTTGCCAGACATGGGCTATTGCTATAATAAAACTTTGCCTGTTATTAGTTTAGCCACACAGTAGTACATTCTATTCATTTTGGTTACATCACAATAATATCTTGTAAAGGTCTACATTACCGTCCTCATCTCTTTTTAACTTATTTATTGACAGTTGATTACCAGGAAAGTCTGAATGGGTATAAGCCCATTTTCAATAGAGACCTGAGGAGAAAAGCTCCAAATTATTACAAAACATTTAAGAACAATAATTTTACAATCTTGAAAAAAAAAAAACATCTGCAGTTTATTAATTGTAACAAATTAGACATAATATAAAAACATTAGTTAAGAATAGATAAAAAGTATATCACAATCACTTAATATTTAAAGAGATTTTAGACCGTTTGTAGAGAAATTAAAGATAAGTTGTTCTTTTATTAGTCTTCTCTCACTTTTCAGTCTTATTCACTTTATGAATCGTTTCATCTGTCTTAATCTGACAGCCAATTTCCATTAAATCAAGCAGGTATTAGCTTAGATCATTCTTTTCTTAATTGTGGCATTCCTCTTTCCTTTGCTCAGCAACTCTAGCTGACCTTGAAAGACAAGCGTCTTGCAGAAGGTTCCATAAATTGACCTTTAGTTATAGTGTCTCCAAAAGTGTTACTTTCTCAGTCTCTTTCTCTGTATTGCAAGGCCCTCAGGGGATTCATTGTATCAGATTTGCCACACAACACCTGTTTGTTTCATTTTCCCATTGTTTTGCATCTTATTACATTCTAGTTTGAGTTATTATCCTTTTCTTTGTAAAATGTACCATGTCTAGATGCGTTTGCCTGTATATATATTCACATATCTTAGAACTGTAGTGGTCGTATTGGTTAGAATGGTTTTCTTTTATGTATAAATTTGTTAACATATCTGAGCTCTTTCATAAGTCAATGTTTCTTTTTTATTCCCTTAGCCTCTGGTTTTGTTATTTTCTTTATTGTCTAACTTTCCAAATGCTTTGGGTTTCTAATGCCATGACTGGAATAAACCCCATCCCTAAGTCATGGTACAATTAGACTTCATGCAACTAGTCTTGCTTTAGTCTTCAATGTTAGCCAAGAATGTTCTTCTCAGTACCTGCAATGTACCCAGAATCCCTCATTCTGCAGTTCGTATTGGGTTACATGCATTGGTAGTATATTTAAGTAGAATTGCAAATTCTTCTTTATTACTCATCCTGCTACTGCTACTACTGGAACTGTCTGGGTATCTTTCTTCCACATTACTCTCATTTCTGTTTGGAAATCCCAGTGTTTTATGCCTCTGTGACAGTACAAATGCCTGGTGGATCAGTTTCAATGACAACTGCTATTTTTTGCCTTTGCTTCTTGTACTATATATTTTTGAGCTGTAATGGGTGATCCCGTGTGATATAAACGTCATCACAGTTAATAATGATTTGTGGCTTATGTTTAAGTGCTTCTCAGCTACTTCTATATCATATTGTTTGCACAATACCCAGTACAACAGTCTTGCCACATTATTGCACCTTTCACTATACAGACCCTCGGTGATGAGTGTATCACTGCCAGCAATGAGATGTGAAACTGTTTCCAGTTCTGCTTAAAAAAACAAACAAAAAAAACCCACGTATTTGTTTTTTTCCTCCCACTTTTCAAAAGACTTTGTGGACCAGTGTGTACATAGTGCACTATCTGAGCTGGCCATTATTAGTATTTCATCTTTTAGTTTCAGTTCACCTCTCCTTAACTGGTCCATACCAGCTCTCCTCACTCTAGAGAATGCTGATGTCTATGCAGTCACTGAGCCATGGTATAAAGCCATAGAGAGCACCCCAGCAGTACAGGGTATAATGCCTTCCACACATTCAGACTAACGCCTATGCAGGCAGGGACTAATGGTGAAGGTGTATCAATTTACATCAGAAATAAATATCCCTCAAAGCTGGTCAAACAGGACTATGCACTTGAGCTTCATGTTAAAATCACCAAAGGCAAAATCCCATGCCACTTCCTTGCAAGCTATAGGTCCCCCTCTGTGACCCAGGAAACCAATAACATGTATTTAAACTTATTGGAAGCACTCACCATCCAACCCAACAACATATTCATGGGTGACTTTAACTACCAGTCTGTTAAATGTAATCCTATACAATCAAAAATGTGCAGGCTCACAGATTCCTGAACTTTGTAAACACAAACTCCATGGACCAAATTGTCAATAAGCCAACCAGGGGCAGAAACATATTGGATGTGGACCTAACCAATATGGCAGAGTGCTGCACAACTCTGGTAATGTCAGATAACAAAACAGTCTCCTCTGAAGTAAAATAAAACCCGGAACCACAGATAACCCTGGAATGTGCAGGAACTACACTTAAGGCTAGCTATCTATTATTAAGTGATAACCTGTCAAAATGTCAAGCCCCAAAACACTGAGAATACTGTCGCTATATGGAACTGTTCATAGAAACTCTCTATAGGCATGTTAACAGTTGTGCCCACCAGGAATAAGTACAGAACTAAATAAATAAAAACAAACCACCCTGGTGGAATTACAACATCAACAGGTTGTATAACAGAAGAAAGAATATTATGGAAAAAAATAGCCGGTGTAGCACCTAGCAGGATAAAGGGAGTGAAAAGCTCATTGTTAATAAAGCAACCTACACTGACCAAGTAGATATAGCAAACCTACTGGCAGACAAATTCAGCATTAACTCTATCATGGTCTCACTTGCCAAGCTCTCCTCAGGAAGTACCATCAAATATAACTCCTTCAACTTTCACTAGGGAACACATCCTCAATGCAACCTCTAAGGCCAAGAACACTGCATTGATAGGCCCTGACAGTATCCCAGGTTGCTTTCTAAATAGCATAAAACGTGATGTATCACGTCCTCTGGAATTACTATTTAACTGTAGTCTCCAAAAAGGCTTTATGCCTCAGAGATGGAGAATGGCAACTGTCATCTCTATTCATAAAGTGGGCCATCTACGGACACTGGAAATTACAGACCCATAAGTCTCATTAGTCTCAGATGAAAGCCATAGAAAAATAATCATGGAAAAAAAATCAGTGATGAAATAGGACACCTCTAGACACTGGAACCAACCCCGTTTGGTTTCATCAACTACAAGTCATGCCTACTCAACCTTGGGGATTTCGTTGAGATGGTCACCAAAGCAATGGACAAAGGCAGAGTGGTTCACACTGCCAACCTTGAACTGGCCAAGGCCTTTGACAAAATAACCCACTGGGGCATTGTTGACAAACAGAAGAGGTTAGGTTAAAACTTTTATGTCACCCAGCAGATAGGCAGCTGGCTCATAGACAGGACCCAGAAAGTTAGAACTAGGGATTCCACCTCTACATAAAAGCAATTCACCAGAAAAATCCCTCAGGGACTGGTCCTGGGACAGCACCTTTTAGGTATCTACTTTGCTGAAGTCAAGGCCAACATCAAGGGCTTCTGCTTAACTAAATTTGCAGATGACTACAAATTTAGTGAGTCATAGAATATCCCACCAATCTCAGTGTTCTCCAAGAAGGGCTGGCACAGACAAATAACTAGTGTCAGAGCCATGGACTAAAACTAAATGCCAAGAAATGCATATAGCATCCTTCAGTAAGTTGTGCATCCTAGGTAACTACCATATTGACAACACACCCCTAAGAGATAACCATAAAGTCAGGGACAGTAATCCACCCTTTGACCATCACATGTCTATGGCAGTGAAAAGGAGGTCTTTGTTCCACTGTATTTGTCAATCATCAGAAATCATTGAGTAAAATGCCCCTTTTGTATGTACCTAAGCAATCATACAACAGTTAGAACATCCACAGAACTTCATCACTAACAGAATACAGAGGATAAATGGCATGTCTCATACATACTGCTTCAAAGCCCTATCCTTGTATTCTGCACATACAAGGTGTTTCAGACATCTCTCTGATGGACCTCTTGCATATTCACAAAACAAACAGCACCAGAACTACCCATTCTAAAGACGTAAACCTTGCCTGTCATTTAAACAGGACCTGCTGGAGAGACAGGTTTGTGTTCCAGAGAATACAATACCCCTTCTCTAGAACATGCTCCTTATCCATGTGCAGAGTTCCTCCCTAACCCAATTCAAGTGCAACTTGGACAATTGGAAGGGGAACAGGAAATCCCTGGTTTGCCACCTAAGTCTCTAATGGACACAGGCAGACTGTAAATGTTTTGTATTCAGGTCCCTGCTTGTAAACGTTTCATCTCCCAAAACCCAGCTTACACTACCAAGGGTACCAGAAGTCATCAGATATTTGGGATGCATGGCTGGGCTTAAAAAGGCCCTTGTGGTCAATAGTCAACTACACACCTATGAATCTATGAACCTGTCTGCATACCTCCTATGTTTTTCTGCTTGTGCTGATATTTTCAGTTTGTTATTGGAAATAGTGTATGATAAATCCTGGTCTGTTTTGATACTGTGTGTTGCATTTGCCTTTCTACGGACTTTTGATGATCTGTTCTCTTTTTTCTGTCATTCTAACAATGATACGTCTTGTCTTTGCTGTTTTATAGGTTTCTCTATTTAATCCTTCTGTAGTGACACTCTACTTGTTCCGTTTCTTCCCTTTGTTACTCTGTGTTTTTGTGATAACAATTTATCTGTTTTAACTGCACAATAGAATATCTTATTTATCTCTGTTATATCCCATGAATTTCTCTTAACAATACTTAAGGTTTTTAGTGCTGTATGAGAATGGACCCCATTTTTAATTCAGAGTAAAGCTAATGTTCATGCAATTAGCATCGCTTCAGTCTGTGAGATTTGACAAGGGTGCTCTTCTCAACATTTGAAATACACTCCAGATTGCCTCCTTCTGTAGTTCATATGGAGTTCACTATATTGGTAACATGTTCAAATATGGCTGGAAATTATTTTATTAGTCCATTTGCTCCAACTTTGGGAATATGGCTATCCTCAAAACACACTGCTCTAATATCTGTTTACATGCCCTGGCATTTAGTAACTTTATCCTTATCAGTAGGAGGGCACTGCTGTTGCTAGGTGTTATTATTTCAATAATTAATGCTGCTTTTGAACTTTTTAGAGGTTCACAGGTTAACAGGTGTTTACTAGACTAATGACCACAAGAGCTTTTTTAAGCCTAGCTATGCATCCCAAATCTTTGACAAGTTCTGGTACCCTTGATAAGTTTAAGCAGAGACTTGGGATGTGCAACATTTACAAGCAAGGGCCTGAGAAATGAGCCATTTACAGGTTGCCTCTGTCCATTAGAGACATAGGTGCCAAACCAGGGATGAATTTCCTGTTCCCCATCCAGGTGTCCAAGATGCACTTGAATTGGGTTAGGGAGAAACTGCTCACTGGATGCACAGTGTTGTCGCCTCACAGCAAGAGGTTTTCCTGTTCAATTCGGAGTGTGCATGTCCTCCCTGTATTTGCATGGGTTTCCTCCAGATGTTCCAGTTTTCTCCCACATTCCAAAGACATGCGTCTGGAGCATTTCTCCCTGCGCATCTGCTGGAAATGGGCTGTGTCCCATTTGGACTGTCATGGTAAACAAATGTTAAATAACAAATAAATACATTTAGTTTTAGTCCATAGCTCTGACACCAGTTGTTTGTCTGTGCCAAACCTACTTACAGAACATTTTTGACAGTGTGGGATTCAATGACATTCAATCATCTGCAGATCAAGTTAGCCAGGGATCACTGACATTGGCCTTGACTTCAGAGAAGTAAATGCCAAAAAGAAGCAGTCCAAGGACCAATTCTTTAGTGACTCCACTTGTGACCGGCCTCTTTCTAGAGGTGGACTCTCCATTTCTAACTTCTTGTTTTTTGTCTGTGAGCCAGCTGGCTATGCACTGGGTGACATACGGATTTGTACCTAACCTCTTGAGTTTGACAGCAGTGCCCACGTGAGGTACTGTGTCAAATGCCTTGGCCAAGTCAAGGTAGGCAGTGTGAACCATTTTGTCCTCATCCATTTATTTTCTGACCTTCTCAAAAAAGTCCACGAAGTCCAGTAAGCATGACCTACTCTTGTTGAAACCAAACTGGGTTGGCTCCAGTGTCTGGAGGTTTACTATATCATTAATCATTTCCATGATAATTCTTTCCATAGCTTTGCATATAAGGCTAGGGAGACTTATAGGTCTGTAGTTTCCAGGGTCTGTAGATGGCCCACCTTTGGGCAGAGGGATGACTGTTGCCATTTTTCATTAATGAGGCACGAAGCCTGTTTGGAGGTTACAGTTAAATAGCAAATCCAGATGGCCTTATTAGCCATGTTTCATGCTATTTAGAAGGCATCCTGGAATACTGTCTGGGCCCACTGATGCCATGTTCTTGGCCTTAGAGAGAGCCTTAAGGACCTTATCCCTAGGAATAGCAGGGGGAGTTATATTTGATGGTATTTCCTGATGGAAGGTGGAGGAGGGGAAGAAGTAATGTTGGATCTGCATTTGTCAGCCAGGAGGTTTGCTATACCTTCTGGCTCAGTATAGGTGGCCCCATTTACAATAAGCTCTGCACACAATTGTGTATTACCTTTGAGGTTGCAGACAAAGTTAAATAATGCTTTGTGGTTGTCCTTAGCTCAGGAGACCAAATTTACCTCAAAATTTGCTTTGGTAGACTTTATTTGCCCTCTGAGTTGTTTGTTTATTTTGGAGAAAGCACTTTTATCCTGCTGGGTGCTGCACCTCAAAAGTTTTGCAGTGTATTTTTTATGCTTCAAGTTTTCCCCTGTTGGTACCAAATGGATTCATATGATCATTACCTCTTCATTTTCACTTACTTACGGTCAGTACTTACGGTCAGTACTTACTTACAGTCAGTACTTACTTACGGTCAGTACTTACGGTCAGTACTTACTTACAGTCAGTACTTACAGTCAGTACTTACTTACGGTCAGTACTTACGGTCAGTACTTACTTACGGTTCATATTTCCACTGAACTTGAGTTACTTGTACAATGTAGTGCTGGCACAATCCCCAATGTAACAACCTTGCACAGTATTATTGTGTCTTTCTGTATAAAGTCCCTCAGCCATGGGTATATCACAACCACCACCAAGATGTACAACTGTTCCTAATTCTGTACTGGAGACCTGACAACTGTCTGCATCGCTCATGTTTTCTGCGGATTTGTAAGTCAGCATGTGTGCAGTCTGCCATCTTCAGCTGTCATCATTAGCATTTCATCTTTTTGTTTAAATTGACCTTTCCTTATTTACTGATTTGTATGAGAACTTTTTATTTTTATGTATGAACTTTATGTACATTTTGTTGATGAGGTTAGCCCCTATAGGCCAATGGCCTCCTTTCAGGGGAGACACTGCGTGGTATTCATATTGACTAGGGAAAACCTGGATAAGGCACTATGGAACATCTCTTACTCTTTTTTTGATGTGATGTGGGATCTTTTATATCCACCCGAGCTACCACCAACTCAGGCAGATGGGGCATAACTTCTTATCTGAAGGACGAAATACCCAGGAATGCAGCACCTCACTTGTCCTGCAGTTTAGTGACAGTATTGGAAAAATTAATCCAACTACCTGGTTTAGGTACAGAACCTATGACTTTCTGATTGTCCAGCACCAAATGGAAGACCTACTTGAGACTGCATGTTATGCATGTCATAGTTGTTCCAGCAGTACTCTTTACTTTCCATTTTAATTGAAGGCTTTACAATTCTCTGCCCTTTTTCTTCTGTTCATAGTCTTTTATGACTTTCTCTCTTTTCCTACTGCAAATTCTTTTTTATGAAACCCATTGCTCCTACAACTATTAGATCTGTCTGGGTATCCTTCTTCCACATTGCCCTTGTTTCTGCCTGCAAATCTTGGTATTTTATGACTTTGTGTCTCTCTGTACACAAGTCACTGTGTGTAGCAATTTCAATGATTAATGCTACATTTGTCTTCTTTTCCTGGACTACTACATCTGGTTTTCTCACGTCTATTTTTTGAACTGCTGATAATGGATGATCCCATGTGATATAGACTTCATAATTTTCTGTGCTTTGTGGGTCATGTTTCTAAATCTTCTCAGCTACTGCACACTATTATGCCTTTCAGTATACAGGCCTTCTGGCCTTAGTGTATCACACCCAGTAACAAAATGTGAGACTGTTTCAATTCTGTTTTACAAAACCTGCATTTGTCTGTTTCTATGACATAATTAATGGATTTTTTTAAACCAACATGTACGTAGTCCACTGTCTTGGGCAGCCTATACTAACCTTTAGTCATTTGGTCTAAATTCTCTCCTTAACCATTCCTGCATTCAATTCTGATCAACATGAGGTTGTTCCAGGATTTTTCTGTACTTTCAATTATATCTATGCATTTTCCACATTTCTTGTCATTTCATCTGATCCTTCACCTTATATTCTTTCTTTTGTTTTTTTGGTACATGCAGTTGTTGCCTGACTTTTTATCTACTTCTGGTTTGATTTCCATTCCCGCTTTACACCAATATGCTTCCGCTAATCTAAGCAGGGAAGACATCTTAGACTTGTTCTCC
Organism: Protopterus annectens; assembly: GCF_019279795.1. Classification (NCBI taxonomy): domain Eukaryota; kingdom Metazoa; phylum Chordata; order Ceratodontiformes; family Protopteridae; genus Protopterus; species Protopterus annectens. The sequence continues at coordinate 1,827,016,027 of NC_056732.1, read as the reverse complement.
TCATGTTTTAAAACTTTCTCCATGTTTGGATCTTGTGAGGTCAGCAAATATGTATGCAGTACTAGGATTGCACATCTATATGTGTAATTAGTTTTGAGAAAGCCCATACTGCCTTCAGAATGGGGCATATATAATCTTGATACACACTGATGTTTATGAATCATTTGATAAGAGTGAAGCATTTTTCTTTTTTTCCTGTCCAAATGATCAAATACCTGTAAGTTAGAACACGAAGAGCAAATTAGTTTATAGCTTGGACTTGTTCCTAGATGTCAGAGTTGTTTTCAGTATTAATTTTAGTCTTCTAAAATATTTCTTGCCAAGTTTTTTTCACATTTGTTCATGTTTTACTGTTGATCCTTCATCAGTTCCCAAATATTTATACACTCCCTCTTGCTCAACATCTCCTATTCACATTCCGGCCCCAGAATGATATTTTCTTGGTGCAACAACCTTCCTGCTTTAAAGATTGCTTTTGTACATGTATCAAGATCAAATGACATTTGTATATCATCTGAGAAAGTGAAGACTACTTGCAGTTGTGCTTTCAGTTCCTCATCTGATGAGCTATACAGTTTTAAATCATCCACAAACAGAAGAAGAGAAGTCTTTACACTTTGTTGTTTCTGGGAGACAAATTGTAGCCATGACCTAATCTGTTAAGTAGACAGCTTAATTGGTTAAGGGCAAGACAAAAGAGCAACAGTGACAAAGATGATCTTGTAATATCCCCCTCTGGATTTTTTATCCCTGGGATAATAATTTGTCCTTTATCATGGCTTCACCACAAAGCAGATTGCCACTCTTTAATGTTCACTGTAATGCAATTGATCAGTGTAGGGTGTATCTTATACATTTTTAAGCATTCTTTTATCCATGAATATGGGATACTTTTTGTAGTCTATCCATGCCATACTTGGATTCTTCCCCTTTTTACAGTTCTCCATTGCGACTTTATTTAACAACAAATAATCCATTGTCCCATATGACTTTCTTTAGTTACACTTTTGTTCTACTGCCATGAGGGAGTTATCTTCTAAATGGCTATAAACTCTGTCAGCATCAGTTCCAGCATATAGTTTATACATCGTCAGAAGGCAAATTATCGGTCTACAGTTTTTAGGATAGTTCGCAGGTTCATTCTTATGTGTACTGTTTTTCCTGTTGTTAATCAGATTGTTGTTTGTTCGGGGTGTGCATATAAATAGTTCTTACTCATGGCTAAATCTTCATGTAAAGTTGTTAATATTTTTAGCCAGAAGTTAGGTACTGTATCTGGGCCTGGGGTTTTCCAATTAGGGGCTTTTCTTACCTTTGTTTCAGTCTCTTCCAATTCATATTGTGTTCATTTGAACTTCTTATTCTTTCTTTTACTTCTGCTATCCATTTGTTATGTTCCACAGGATCTTCATAGATATTTCTCCAAAATGAATCTATTTCTTCTTTTTTTGATGGTGTTTCAATTCCTTTTGCCTTGTTTCCCTATTCTCTATAAAACTTTTTTGGGTCACCAATAAACTGCTTATTTTGTACTTTTCCTTTTTGCATATCTTCTAACTTTTTCTGCCTGTGCTGATATTTTTAGTTTATTATTTGCGTTAATGCAGGATAGATTCCAGTCTGTTCTGATAATGCCCAATGCTTTTATCATGTCTATCTTTCTGAGTATTTTTGTTGATCTGCTCCCTCTTCTATACCCTTCGAACAGTGATACTTCTTATCTTAATTGCTTTATAGTTTTCTCTATTCGATTCTTCCATGATGGCATTTGATTTCTCCCATTCTTTTCCTTTACTCCCCCATGTTTTTGTGGTAAAACTTTATCTAAGTTATTAAATTTGGCTGCACAGTAATATATCGTATTTACTTCTATTATATCACATGAATCTCGGCTAACAATCCTTATTACTGTGTTCATTTGTTTTATCAAACTTCTAACTTTTGGGGTTTTTATTAACTTTCTGTAATCTTATTTCTTTCATTGATCTTAATATGTCTCTCCGTCTTGATTAAATCATGCAACTCTTTGCCTGGATCATTTTGTTCTAAACTAAGGGCACATTTTTTTTCTCCATTTCCAGCAGGCATTCTACAGGAAGTTTTGGCGCATCTTGCTGTACCACATTCTCTTTAATTTCATCCTGTGTCATCCATTGCTCTTTCTTATGGGAACTCACTGGCCCATTACTCCACAGCATTGACTGTGTCAGTGTTGCCACAGTTTCCTGTTTCTTACTTTGCAACTCCGACTGAACTTTTTTACTGGTTTCCTTTGGAAGGCTCCAAAGTATCTTCATATGGCAACTGTTCAGATGTTTCCTACTCCACTGGTTTCTCCTTAATTTGGAGATCCATTGCTCTATCCTGCTATGATGTTATCAGAGTTAGATTTTCTAAACTAAATCCTTCACTTTGCAGGCAATCCATAACCTCAGTTTCGGTTTCTTTAACATCTCCATTACTAATTCTGTTTCTGCTTTTCCTTTTTGTTTTGTTATTTTTTGTGTGGTAAAATTTTCCATATCCAGATGCCTTTGCCTGTATTTCTCTTCAAACATGTTTGGTTGGTGTGGCTCTTTTTGTACTGATTAGCTTTGCTTTCTCTTTTGCATAAATACTGCACTATATTAGATCTCTTTTTCTTTCCCATGTCCATATTTTTTCTTCAGATGTCTCCTTCTCCTCCTGTTTCTCCTTACTTGGGGGACTTGCTGTTCCATGATACTGCGATATAACCTGTGTTAGACTTTCTGCACTAAGTCCTTCACCTCACAGGTATTCCCTAATTTCAGTTTCTATTTGTTTAACTTCTGCTTTACTATTCTTCTGTTCGATGTTTCCTCTTTGTGATCTTATTTTTTGTATTGTGAAATTTTCCATATCTGGAACCCTGTGCCTGTATTTCTCTTTGAATATCTTTGGGGCTGCTTGTTTGTATTGATTAATTATACTGTATCAGATCTCTCCATATTTCCCATGTCCGTATTTCATTTTTTATACCTTTCTAAAAATCTGTAGATTTTGTTCTTTATATTTCCAGACTTCTTCAGTCAGTTCTTTTTCCAAACAGCCGAAGGTTTCTTGGTCTATATAATGTTTTTCATAAATCTGTTGTATTAATGAACACAAATTTTTATTTGAAGCTTCTGGCAGCTTTTCTTGTGCAAGTAGTTTTATTTCCTCTAGTTTCTCTCTTAATCTTCTTGTATATCTTCTGTCTGGACATTCTGGGTTTCTTGCAGAATAGTAACAATATACAATTTCTTATCCTCAACAATCCACCCTATCATCTTTATGGCTCTTTTTTGGCCTGTCAGTTTTTGTGATTTCTGTGGACTACTACTTCCTTCTACAAAAAGGGGGCCAGCCTCCAGTGTGGCTAATCTGATGCCATGCTAGGTTTCTCTCATCTGTAAAAGCTAGTCACATGTGGCACATTTATAAGGTTATTGACCAGTATGCACTAAATTATGTTTTACCAAATTCATTTTCTGCACAAAGCTCTTGTCACACACGGTGCATTTATAGGGTTTCTGACCCGTGTGAACATGCTGGTGTTGTATCATGTTGCCTTTCTGTGCAAAACCCTTACCACAAAAAGCACACTTGTATGGTTTGTGTTCAGTGTGAATATACTGATGTGTTATCATACGTTCTTTCAGTGTAAAACTCTTGTCACATATGTCACATTTATAGGGTTTCTGTCCAGTGTGGATGCTCTGGTGCAGAGTCAGAGTTTTCTTGTATACAAAACCTTTGTCACATGTAACGCATTTATATGGTTTCTTTTCAGCATGGATACTCTGATGCACTGTTAAATTTCTCTTGCGAGTAAAACTTTTTTCACATGTGGCACATTTATATGGTTTCTGTCCAGTGTGGATGCTCTGGTGACTTAACAGAGTGACTCTGTGCCTAAAACTCTTGTCACACATATTGCATTTGTGGGGATTCTGGCCAGTATGAATATTGTGATGTCGTTGCATGCTAGCTTTTTCAGTAAAACCCTTACCACACGTGACACATTTATATGGCTTCTGCCCTGTATGAATGCCTTGGTGATTTAACATAGTGACTTTGTATCTAAAACTTTTATCACATGTAATACATTTATAGGGTTTCTGCCTTTGTTTAATTTCTTCAAGGTGTTTAGGTTGAACAGCTTGAGAGATCACACACTGAATATTTTGATGTTTTACCATGCTAGTCTTGTCTGTACAACTCTTATCACGTGTGGCACATTTATAAGGCTGTTGACCAATATGGACTAAATTATGTTTTACCAAATTTATTTTCTGCACAAAGCTTTTGTCACACACGGTGCACTTATAGGGTTTCTGACCTGTGTGAACATGCTGATGTTGTAACATGTTACTTTTCTGTGCAAAACTCTTATCACAAAAAGGGCACTTGTATGGTTTATGTTCACTGTGAATATACTGATGTGTTATCATGCGCCCTTTCAGTGTAAAGCTCTTGTCACATATGTCACATTTATAGGGTTTCTGTCCAGTGTGGATGCTCTCATGCAGCATCAAAGTTCTCTTATGTGAAAACTCCTTATCACATGTAGCGCATTTATAGGGTTTTCGCCCAGTATGGACTACCTGATGCGCTACCAGGCTTCTCTTATCAGTAAAAGATTTGCCACATATGGTACATGTAATTGGTTTCTTCTTTCCCCATCTATCCTGAATTTTTTGATGCTCTGCTAAACTGTTTTTACCTAGAAGATGCTTGTTGTGAATGGCGCCTTTACATGTTTTTTTGCTGTTGATTGTTTCTGTGTGTCGCCCCTTGGTGATCTTTTGCCTTTTCCTGCTATGAATAAACTGATCATTACTCTGCTTGAATGCGCCACTTTCTTTAAAACCGTCACATGGCTTTTCCCTTCCATGAGTTTCTAGATCTGCTTCCTTCCTGATAAACCCATTCCTTTTCACATGGTTATGGAGTTTTTTTCCAGTCTGCATCAGGTCATTTTGTCCCGTGACTGACAAATTGCATGACAAACCTTTATCATATTCAGAATGAAGATATTTCCCACGGGATGACTGCTGACTTTGAATTTCACTGAAATCAACATTCCTGCAGACTTGAAATAAAAAATATAGTGTTAAAACACTGATCCAGAATGAAGATGTACCTTCTTACATAAAATGTTACAACAAACTGTATGTCAGTAGATACTCCTGCAATCCTTTGGAAACTAATCATAAATTTAGTTTAATAATGTGCAACCAATAATACATAACAGCATTTATCTAATCCATTTAAATGTATCTGCATAAAGACTTGTCCTTCTGCATCTTTGGATGACCCAACAAAAAGATCTTACACACGCCACGGCTTTATTTCAATCATTTCCATAAAACACAATAATTCCTTGTAGAAAACGTCAGGCTCAATTAAAGTTGTCATATTAGTTTTCTTAACAAGTTATTCTCTTCCACTGAATGTTCAACAGCATCCCAAGCTCATAACTGTCAAAATAAAAAAACAACGCTACTAGTACAAATTTCAGAAGTAACCATTCTTAAATCCAATGTACTGCCTCACAGTGGCTTTATGCATGTGAGACTCAGACAGACTACAGAAAGGACATACTCTCTACTGTTAAAATAAAATATAATTAATTTGCAATGAAATATTCTGAAACAATAATGCATCAAAATGGATTACAGGTTTTAATTTAAAGCAAGTTTACAAATGCATTTACCTTGTTGCTGAAATAACAGAGCAAAGTATATCTTTTTAATGTAGCTGCCACTAAATACAAAGAAAATTAGTTATGTCTGAAACTCAAGTTTCTGGAATAGTTACACAGGTATATTCAAAGGTACAGATGCAAAGTCTGAAATGTAATGAGAATTGTAAAAGTCAGCTTTTTATATAAAAGTGCTATAGACATTCTGAAATTCCTCACACAAAGCAAAGTGCCATGTTCCTCTATGAAGGCCTATAAAGCATCAAATGATCACTTAGTCAATGCACAGGCTAAACTTTCACCTTTCACATCAGTATGCTAAGTAAACCTCTCAATAATGTGCTTGATAATGTATGTACCCCTCTATTATCCCATCTACACAGTCAGATGGGTTCATCACATCTATCCAGCTTTCTTTTTCAAGGGGCTGCACTCATAAACAGAGGTTTCTTAGTATGGCTAGGTGGGGGGGGGGTTGATGTGCTAGTTTTATTAGTATGGGTAGGTAGGGGGTTGAGGTACTAATTTATTAGCATGGACAGGTGGTGGTTGATGTGCTAGTTTTACTACTATGGATAGGTGGTGGAGGGTATGATGTACTAATTTATTAGCATGGATAGGTGGTGGGGAGTTGATGTACTAGTTGTATTGATATGGATAGGCGGTGGGGGTTTGATGTACTAGTTTTATTAGTATGGATAGGTGGGGGGGTTTCATGTTCTAGTTTTATTGGTATGGATAGGTAGGGGGGTTGATGTGTCAGTTTTATTAGTATGGAAAGGTGGTGGGGTTGATGTGTCAGTTTTATTAGTATGGATAGGTGGTGGGGGTTGATGTGTCAGTTTTATTAGTATGGATAGGTGGTGGGAGTTGATGTGTTAGTTTTTTTAGTATGGAGAGGTGGTGGGGGATTTATGTGTTAGTTCTATTAGTATGGATAGGTGGGGGGTTCATGTTCTAGTTTTATTGGTATGGATAGGTGGGGGGTTGGTGTGTCAGTTTTATTAGTATGGATAGGTGCCAGGGGGTTGATGTGCTAGTTTTATTAGTATGGGTAGGAGGTGGGGGTTGATGTGCTAGTTTCATTAGTATTGATAGGTGCTGGGGGGTTGAAGTACTATTTTTATCAGTATGGATATGTGGGTGAGGGGTTGACATGGTAGCTTCATTAGTATGGATAGATGGTTGTTTAATGCTAGGACAGTACAGCTAGGAACAGGTATAGTTTGAGGTGGTAGTTGAAGGAGGGTTGTTCACAATTTTGCAGGGGTGCTTATTTGTTATTTGGATTTATTTGTGAGTTTTCAGGGTCTGGGCTGTGATGTAAATCATCACACTGTAGGATTTTTGAGAGGTAGTGTACTGATTTAGAAGAGACCTGTTTGAGTTTTATTTTTGGAGTACATTGGTGGTAGTGAAGTATTTTGTGTTTAAAATAAAAACAAAGTGAGATTAAAAATGCAGGGAGATGCATTGTATAGGTATTTCTGATTTCATTGTGTGGTGAGTAAACTGCAGGAGGAGAGGTGTACAGAGGTGAAAGTATGCAGTGACAGTTACTTGATAAGATAGTAGTAGCAGCAAAGAGATACATAATGCTTGGACAAACATTTGAAAATATGGTGGGTATAGAGAAGAAGAAAAGTGAAGTGGAGTGTGTAGTGTGAAGGGGAGCAACATGCGAGTTAGTTAAGAGAAGTTAATTCTACGTATGTAACAATGAGAAAGGAAACGCAGGAATATAAATGATATTTGAAGTAATTCAGAGGCATAAACAGCAGAATACAACTAAGGATGCTAATAATGAAATTTAGGTGCACATGACAGTATGAAGAGCAGATGAGGCCAATGTAATTTTTGTGACTGGGAGGAGTGAGAGCCTGTGAGTGGTTATTTGTGAGATGCTTATATTGCTGCAGGTGGGAGGAGTTAGGGATTCATAGGTAGGTACTAGGCTTTTGGCCCTAGGGCCTATATAAGCCTAGCCAAAAAGGTACCCTGGCTTTCGCCACCCAAGAAAAGTATTTTCCTGTGCCCCTGTCAAGCAGAGCCACAGAAGTGATCCCCAGGGTGAATTTCTTATTTCCCATCCAATCATCAAGATTTTTCTTGAGGAGTGCTAATGAGGAGCTTTGTTTGATATAGATAGGTAGTTTGTTCTAGAGTTTGGGAAGTCTCTGGGACAGCAATCTATCCCTCCAGCATGTTCTGTTTATTGTAGTAACAAGGTTTAGGTCCCTCAGAGGGATTGGGATTTCTTTAAGTAGAGCATGTCCAACAGCTCTGGGTTTGACATAGCTTTGTATGTTAGGCAGAGATCGCCTCTGAGTAGGCAACATGCGACAGAGTAAAGCTGGAGTTTTTTGAGATGGTCTGCGTAGGGCATCTGTTTGAGGCCGGTAATCCTCTTTGTGAGGTATTTCTGTGGTCTTTCCAGTTGTTGTAGATGTCGTGTGAGGTACATACCAAAAGAGGCGTTGTACTCTATAATGGGTCCAGTGAGTGACGAGTAGAGGGGAACAATGACTTCTTTTTTCCTGGATGAGAAAACCTTTTGTGATGAGGTGTGCCATGTAGAAGGATTTCCTGACTACTGTGGCGATGTGATTATCAAAGGAGAGACTACTGTCTACCTGTGTCCTAAGGTCTCTTATCACACTTTCGGTGTTAAGTAGACTACCACCTAGGTGGTAGCTCATTTGTACAGAGCTTTTACCAAAGGGGATGACAATGCACTTTTTGGTACTGAGCTTGAGACCATGGCTCTGACACCAGGCATCTGTCTCCATGAGGCCCTTTTGTAGGATATCCACATCATTAGGAGTTTCGGTTATGGCTCCTAGTTTGCATTCATCTGCGAACTTCATCAGCCAAAGACCTTCTGTGTTAGCCTGTACTTCAGAAAAGTAGATACCAAACAGGAGAGGACCCAGGACTGAACCCTGTGGTACTCCACTTGTCACTGGTCTGAAGTCAGATTTGGAGTCTGCTACTTTCACAGTGTGGGTTCTGTCAGTGAGCCAGTTGGCAACACATCTTGTGACATAGGGATTTATACCTAGTTTAGTGAGTTTATCTATAATTCCAGAGTGGGGGATGGTGTCAAAAGCCTTGGCAAGATCTAGATCGGCTGTGTGAACCACTTTACCCTTGTCTATGGCTTTGGTGACTGCTTCAAAGAAGTCTATCAGGTTTAGGAGACATGATCTGCCTTTTACAAACCGGAACTGGGTGGGGTGGAGAGTTTGGAGATTACCAATGTCTTTGTGTATAAGATCCATGATGATACGTTCCATGGCCTTGCAGACCAGGCTCATTAGGCTAATGGGGTTGTAGTTCCCAGGGTCCGTGGTGGCTCCCCCTTTGTGGAGTGGGATAACCATCGCTGTGCACCATTCAGTGGACACAAAGCCTGAGGTGAGGCTATGACTGAACATGGCGCTTAGGTGGGGTGCCAGTTCATTCTGAGTTCTTGTAGAACGCAGCCTGGGATGTTGTCAGGTCCCATGGATGCTGTGTTCTTGGCTTTGGAGAGTGTGGTTTTTACCTGTGCAGCCATAATTGCAGGAACTGTGCATTCTTCCAGTATAGAGATGGGCCCTTTAGGGTGTGAGAGGGGGGTAAAGTTAGCACTGAACCTATCTGCCAGGATGTTGGCAATATCAGTTGGTTCTATATATTTAGTGCCATTGTGCTGTAACTCAGAGCAGATCTGAGTGTTGCCATTGAGATTCTTGACATAGCTACAGAATGCTTTGTGGTTGTCTTTAGAATCAGTGGCAATTTTGTTTTCGTAACTAGCTCTGGAGGATTTTATGAGGGATCTCAGCTTCTTACTGAGGCTGACCAGGGAGTTCCTCCAATCATGGGATTTTACCCTTTTTTGCAACAGTTTCTTTCTTCTGTAGTAGAGTTTGTTTATGGCAGGGGACCACCAGATTGGCTTCCTTTTTTGGAGGATAGCATCTTGGTTCAGTTAGGGGTAGCACGATCCATGCACTCATGTAAGTGCTTATAAAGTGCATTTGTGTAGGATTCATCAGTCGTACCTCCATTGTCCATCTGCATGGGCGTCGTGAAGTTTGCCACTTCTGTCTTAAGAAGTGTGAAGTTGGCTTTGGAGAAATTTTTTACGGTGGTTTCCCTAATGGGGGGTGGGGGTGGGATGCTTTTGTCTAGGCTGATGAACTTGTGGTTGGATCTGACCAAGAGGAATTGACCTCTGATGTGGAACACCGGTCACCCATGTTGGTAATGACCAGGTCTAGGATATTGCTGCCCCTGGTGCGGGTGTGGATAAGTTGATCCAAGGCACTGGAATTTTGAATTCCAGAAAACGTTGAGCAAAAGAGTTGGTACACGAGTAGTTTTCTTAGTTAATAGTGGGGTCATTAAAATCGCCCATTATTTGAGTGTTGGGTTGTACCCTAATATTTTCCAGTGTATCAAGAAATGAGGAGTGGGAATCCTGGGGCATGGTGGGGATCTGTAGCAAGCTACAATTTGGACTGCGGTCTTGCCCAGAGTTAGTTGCACTTGGATAATCTCGGATGCATTATGCTGAGCAACTAGTCTGGAGGTGTGGATATCCTTAATGAATATGGACACACCTCCACCTTTAGTGTTTCAGTCCAGGTTAGGTGGCCGAAAGGTGTGGTATGAATTATAGCCTGGTAATGCAGGGGTGCTCTCTGGAGCCTTGAACCAGGTCTCTGCCACTGCACGGATGTCGATGTTCTCCATTTTAAGGAGTGCCTCCAGTGAATGCATTTTGAGGTTTAGACTTCTAGCATTGAATAGCATTACCCTCAGATTTTGCTTGCTTGTACCTGTTAAGGTGGTGAATTTGTCATTTGAACCTTGCCTAAAAAAGGCACTATAGGGGTGACAAGAGCCTTAGCCAGTATCGGGAATCCCAAGGAAGACAGGTGCAGGCCATCTCTGGCAAAGCATCATGGTCCGTCGATCATGTCATCCCAGGCAGACAGATACTGGCTCCCCTTAGAATGGCACCAGAAGCTTAGCCATTTGTTGAAGTCAATCATTTTGTCCTTGTACTGTGGGGTATCATTCTGGGTGATGGCAGGATGCTACTCAGGGCTAAGGTCATACCTGCCCGGGCTACAAGATCGGAGAGCTCCTCCATGTCTCTTTTCATGTAGTCCAGGGAGGCATGTCTCAGGTCATTCACACCAACATGGACAATGACAGAGTCATATTTGTACTTGTTGTGGAGTGACCTGAGTGTGTGCGTTATGTGGTGGATCCTGGCACTTGAAATGCAGCTGACAGTAACTTTCTCTTTGTTTAGTCTGGTGAGTGGAACATCAGTGTGCCTGACTATAGAGTCACTATGACTAGAGTGTTGGGTACGTTGTTATGCCTTATGAGCTGTCGTTGAGTGGCACACTGAGTTTGTGGGCTATGTGTCATTTGGGTTGTGTTGGGGGGGGTGGAGGATGCTTGCGTTTCTACTTTGGAGGTCTCTGTTGCTTGAGCAGATTTTTATTGAGAGCCTCCGTGAATGTAGGTGTGTGTTTCGTGTTTCTGTGTGTGTGTTTTGGTGTTGTAGGTTTTGAGGGACTATGTGATGAGTGTGGTGTGGTGCAAGTGTTTACCTTCTCCTCTTGACTGTCAAGTCCAGACTTGGGTGAAGAGAGCTTTGCTTCCAGTTTGGCTATATAAGTGCATCTCTCACAGGTTGGTAGACAGTAGAAAACACCGGGAGCTTACCCTTAGACATGCCTGGATAGGTGCTCATTTATTAAGTACTAAAAACTGTTTTCCTCCAGACAAGTGAGGAAAGTTGAGTGCTGTAGTAATTTGTAGCTTATTTACTGCTTACAACGAGTTCTGAACAAGTACTGAGATCAAAGTTACATATTTTAGCACTAAATAAAATGACCACCATTGTAACAAAACCAAGTAAATCCAAAACACTGGAGCAACAGAGGAAGACACCAACCAAAATTAGCGTAAAAAACTTCTTTACTCAATGCTTTCATCTCAAGGACTTCTTCAGAAATAAAAATGCATACATTTACCACACTTTTTATACAAAAACCATGTCCCTCCCAAAATGCCAATTAAATACTAAATCAATTAATCAATTAAGCAACAAATCAGCATTTAAATACACATTTGTAACTTGATAGTCAACATATAAAAATGTAACATACAAAAATGTAAAAATGCAACAGTTAAAACAGCAAATATGCTTCCTATCTACTATCTGTTAAAAACATTTAATATTAATGGATTTATTTAAACCTGCAGGGTTGTCAGCCCCCAGTCTAAGCTGCCATACTGACTCTTTCCTTTCCACTCTGTTTTTTATATTGCCTCCCCCTTAGGTCAACCACAACATGTTCCAAGACAGTAAAAGAAAAATTTTTGTATGAACTACATTGAATGGAATGTCTGAACAATGCATTTTTATCATCCTTCGTCTTAATGGCATAATAATGCTCTTTAATGCGTTTGTTCAGATTCCTAGTAGTCATCCCTACATAAAATGCAGTGCAACCTGAACATAATGCAATATACACTAGACTGGTAGAATTGCAGTTGAATCTCCCAGGTACACTGATAGTACGATTTAAATGAAGTAAATTAATGTAAGGTCCTTCATAAATATATCTACAAATGTTGCAATGAAGACATTTATACATGCCCCTGGGCTTATCAGTAACTGGCATGGCTACTAAAGTCATTTTTTTCAAGCATACTCTTAGTAGTATTAGATTTTTTTGTATACAAAAGTAGGTTTATCACCTAAAATGTTACAAAATTCATTATTACCGGAAATAATTTTCCAGTTATTAGAGACAATTGATTTAATTTTATTACTGTCTATAGTCATATTAATAATACATTTAGGTGTAGTAAAAAATGAAGAGGGGATAGAATGACCAGTAATATTATTAACACAAAGCCCCTTCTTAATAATAGGGGGAAACTCTGATTCTCTTCCCTCCACGATATTACTACTCACTTCTTGAAGTAAAGACAGGGGATACCCTCTACACAGAAATAAATCACTAATAAATTTGACTTCATTAAGAAATAAATCATCATCTGTGGTCATACGTGATGCTCTAATAAGTTGACCCTTGGGAACGTTTCTCTTCATGAACATGGGGTGGTCACTACTGAAGTGTAAATAATTATTAACACACGTAGCCTTTCTAAAAATATGACTGGAACCGCATCTATCTAAGGAATTCCACTCCAGACTCACAGCCAGATAATTTACATTATTGCCGTGATCACTTAAAGTAAATTTCAAAAAGTCGCAGCTTGGATTCATTTGTGTTAAAAACAAAGAATGTTTATCAGAAGGACCTTTAATAATAAAAAAAAATCGTCAATGTACCTGCAGTAAAATAAAATATCTGAGGCAAGACTGACAGTAGGTAAGAGTTCTTTCCTCCCACCATGCCATCACCAACCCAGCAAAAGCTGGGGCTACACTAGCCCCCATTGGTACACCACATAGCTGTTTATAACTTTTCTTGCTGAAAAGAAAGAAATTATCTAATAATAGTTCCAACAAGGAACAGCATGTTTTTACTGAAGATTCAGACAAAGTAGTGTATTTAGACAGAAACTGAGATACAAATTCTATTCCTTCAGCTTGTGGAAAACACGTATACAGAGAGAAAACATCTACAGTCATTATAAAAACTCACTCATATCAGTATTGAAGTTCACCTGACATTGTCTAAATAGCCTAATCTGATCCAAAAATGACCAAGAATCTTTAATAAATGAAGGTAAACTTTGCACCACTGGGTTAAGTAATGAGTCTAGGTATAATGATAGACCCTCTGTAATGCTACCAGAAGAAGCAACAACAGGTCTAAATGGTGGATAGGTTCATAGATTGGTACTAGGCTATCAGCCCTAGGGCCTATACAAGCCTAGCCATAACAATTCCCTGGCTATTTCTTCCCACAGTATTTACCTTCCCTGGTTTAGATGTATTTTTATGAATTTTGGGTATACCAAGTAGTATATCCAATCTAGGATTATCTATAACAAAAAAAAATCATAAATTTCAGGAGAAATCTCACCATTCATCAACAGGTCATATAATACATACTTTACAAACCTGTAACTTCTATCTATAACATTGCTGTTTACTTCCATATATTCATCTGTATTATTAAGCAGCTTCTCCATCGCTAAAATATAATCTGTAATAGACATGATAATCAGCCCACCCGCTTTATCAGCCTTCATAAACCTAACATTATCTATATGTTGAAGCTCTTGAAGAGCTTTTTTCTCTTCATAACTTTAATTAAAATAAAAATGTTCAGGTTTACTTCCTAATACAGATCTAATGTCTTTGCTACAAAAATCTTCAAACACTTTCAAAGTATTATGCAACGCAGGATTAAAGGCTGATGGTCTTTTAAAACTAGCAGAACATGGTATGTGTACATCTTTGAAAATATACATCAAATTAATTTTCTAACGTACAGTTTTAAATTGAGCAGGGTGTTAGTCAAATCTGCTCTATTACTTGGGACAAAGTTAAGCCCGAGTCTAAGTAAACTTGTTTGCATTTCAGATAAAACGAGGTAAAATAGATTATAAATTTATATTTTTTTGTATAAAAATCTATGCATTTTTATTTTTGAAGAAGTCCTTGAGATAAAAGCATTGAGTAAAGAAGTTTTTTATGCTAATTTTGTTTGGTGTCTTCCTCTGTTGCACCAGTGTTTTGAAACTAGCTCTAAGGGAAAATTTGAAGAGCAGACTTTATGGCACTGGGAATACTTTAACCCTAGCTGTGTGTGTGTGTGTGTGTGTGTGTGTGTGTGTGTGTGTGTGTGTGTGTGTGTGTATGTGTGTGTGTATGTATGTATGTATGTATGTATGTATGTGTGTATGTGTGTATATATATGTGTGTATATATATATATATATATGTGTGTATATATATATATATATATATATATATATATATATATATGTGTGTGTATATATATATATATATATATATATATATATATATATATATGTGTGTATATATATATATATATATATATATATTTTTTTTTTTAATATAACAGTAACAAATGAGCAAACTGATTTAAACCAATTAACCAATAAAAAGCTAAAAACTGAGCCCCATTCCAGCAGTCTTCGATCAGACATGTGATAGATTGCAATTTGGATAGAGTGGAGTGAGCCCGCTATAAAGGAAGTGATGTCAGGGGTGGGTGGGAATGGGGAGCAAAGTGAAGCTGAGTGTAACTAAGCAGAATGGGATCAAACAGTCCTGCAAGAAAACAATCAGCCTGCATTAGCAAAACATAAGTAAACATGTCTTAATAGACTAGGGCACAACAACAGCAGTGGCAGTGTTAAAACTAACAGCAAAAAGTTGGAAGTATTAAATCGAAAAACAAGGAGGATTGTATCAGTGGCAGATAAAAAAAAAGGACACTGTACCAAATAGCAGTATGCGGACACTAAAAGAGATAGAACTGGGCCAGACCAGATGGAGAAAGTAGACTAGAGAGTTAGGAGTGAGACATAGGTAGCAGATAAGGGACAGGAAGCAGCCTCAAATAAACAGTAACTCACTGAGAGGTGAGCAGGAGTATGTCTGGGGTACAGCAGTAAATTAAAAAAATAAATGTGTTCAGTAGAAACAGAACCTGGTATGGAAAGCATTCCTGACGCACTTCAGTATTCATAAAATAAGGTGAAAGGGGGAAGTTGCACTCATTCTAAGGCAGGAGATACCAACAGTGACTTTTTCCTATACTAATCCATGAAGTAGCTAACTGAGGAGTTACAATATGAGGAAGGTCCTTACTTAAGGCACTTCTTTGTGAATTTTCACTCTAATGCCCAATTGATTCAAAATAACTGGGTGTCCTGACCCTGCTTTGGAGCCTTGCCTGATATTACCAGTGATATCAATCTGGAAGGCGGGATTCAGCCTATAGTCTTTGCACCTAGTAAAGTATATCAGAGAAAGTTTACATTTTAGCTTAATAAAAATGAGCAAATATCTCTCTAAACCAAAGACACTAAGCACTGTATGTTAAAAAAAGCGATGTTTGAAGACTGCTTAAGGGTTAACAGACAGAGCAGGAACAATAATCACCTTTACGCCCAATAGCAGCAATCCAAACAAACAAACTGGAGTACAACTACTGGGTGGATCATCTTAAGGAAAAAGCAGACTGCAGCAGAAGATCATGCTCGAGTGAGGTTTGGGTAAAAAGCAAGTTCTTACCCGCTGCCTGCTTATGTAAATGCAGTATGTTACATAACAGTAAGTCACAAGCACAGTAAGCTACCTTTTAATGAAAGTTGTTCTGTCTGGGTCCAAGAGGCTGTGTTATCTGGGGGGCTTGTGCCTTGTTGGACTGATGCAGCAATGCTTTGTAAGGGTGAGTCATTAATGACATCCACATCCCTAATTTACTCTGCGTTACTATTTTTTTCAAGGGGGGGGGGGGTAAAGAAACAAACAATTAACTATTTGAGCAGCTACTTACTTCTAGAAGAGCCATCAGGAAACTTCTTCTCCTGCACCAGCCTTCCTCCTTCTGTGTCACCAGAAAGTATTCGCTCATCTCTCTCGATTAGTAATAACAGCTGGTCCAGTGGGATGTTATAACCTACAGAAGAAACACAGGATAGTTAAAAAAGGCAAGAGAAATCCACAATGTTTTTACAAACAGCTGACAGTGATTAAAATACAACAGATCCAAGTAACCCTCCGGCACAAACCTTGATATCTGTCTACCTCTTGATCCAAATAGCTACTTTATATATTCTAAACAGCTACATCCTTTCTTAACAAAATATATTAGTACAGGTTAATGTATAAAATGTTATCACTTTCTTTCTCTATATGCATGTACATTTTATAATGGCTCCTCCTTTATCACAGATATTCAGAAACATTAATTTTTGTCCAAACTAATTTTAATACACAAATCTGAGTGACTCTGAAGTCAGTAGACTTGCACTGTGCATACATTCCTGCTATGCAAATGGCCCATGTATTTGACATACTTCTGCAGAAGGAATCTGTCCATAAATTTTCTTATGAACACTGACTAGATTGATAAAGATCTTGATAAAGATGTTGAAACTGAGTTAATTATCAATGAAAACTATTCTGAAACTATCTACTTATCAATGAAAAGTATTCTGAAACTATCAACAACTCCAGGATAAATTAAAGTTATATACACCTGGCTAAAGGCTTAGTTTACTGAAAGACCTTTCTGCTTGTTTTGGGATGAAACATAGTCAACGTGAGAAGCTTCAGCATAAGAGCGTGGGTAGTGGGTTGCCTGTTCATCCCCATACTCAGCTTTTGTACCTTCCTTGGATATTTGTACCCTTACCCAACGTGTCCTGTGCTAAATTCTCAGTACCTACATACAGTCCATCCATTACTTCTTACTTCATTTGTAATTATTGCACTGGTCATTGAAACAGTGCAACACGGGTACAGCATATCGTAACACTGATCCAGATCTTTAAATCTAACTACAGTGTCTATAAGCTGTTAGCAAACTGCCTGTCTGGCAGTTGGCACATAGGATTAAGGCTATGACCTGCTATCTGTAGCCCAGGGTGTGACTCACACTGCCTTCATTTACTTCCTGGGTGACTCCGAGCATTTCAACTAGGCAGACATTCTTCCTGGTCACTCCTGAGGAGGTAGACTTCTGCACAAAGGGTCTACCTCATTAACAGGTAAAGCAGGAAGTACACTGCGTTTTACTTTTAATTTGAGCAGCTGGCACACATACTAATCAGCATACATGAAAACAGTAAATTAAACAACTGTGTCACATTAAAATGATTTCTATATTGAAACAACACTGGTCAGTACTGCTACCTCACAG
>NC_056732.1:1826925927-1826993427 GCF_019279795.1 Protopterus annectens | reverse complement strand
GTCCCCCAATGATGTTAATATACTGCAGACAAGGTTAGCTCAGACAAATGATTGGTACCAATGCAATGGATTAACGTTAAATGCAAAAAATGCTTTATTATTCACTTTGGGAAAGCTGACATCTCTACTAATTACATTAAAGACAGCATTCCCCTAAGTGTAGACCCAGTGGTATGTGATCTGGGTACTCAGGTTGATAGAAATCTGAACTTTGACCACCACGTATCCATAGTAGTAAAGAAATCCTTCTATGCAGCACATCTTATTTGTAAAGGCATTGAATCTAGATCTAAGGATGCTATAATTCCATTATACTAAGCCCTCATCAGACCAGTAATTGAGTACAATACTACCTTTTGCATGTACCTCACCAGACACTTGAAATAAATGGAGAGACCACAGAGGTTTCTCAACAAGAAATTACAGGGTACACAAAACAAGTCTTAGATGGACAGAGTGAAAGCCCTGTCACTGTATTCTATCTCCTATAGGTTGCTAAAGGGTGACCTGTGCCTGACTTACAGGGCAGTCTCTGACCCAACATTGATGGAATGCTACACATTCGTAAATCAAACTGTACAAGGATCACTCACTCCAAGGATCTTAACCTAGCCTCTGACATGAACAGGTCATGCTGGAGAGATAGATACATCTCCCAGAGACTGCTACCTCTCTGGAACAAGCTTCTAATTGACATGAAACAGAGCCCCTCCCTGACCCTCTTCAAATGCAACCGAGATTAATGGATGGGTTACTGTGCATTCATTCCTGGGGTGGCACCCACATCTCTGCCACACAGAGGAAGCCAGTATTAACTATCATAGGCCCTTACCTCTGCAAACTTCACTCACCTAACCACTGACAACTGAGGCAACTTAGGATAACTATAGCTAGGCTTGTAAGGGCTTTAAGGCTGCTAGCCCAGTAACCTTCTATGAACCTATGAACCTACATAGACTGAGACATCTCCATCTTAAGTCTCTGTTTGTGCAGTAGCAGGTCTAAAAATGTAGAAGGCACTGCTAGGGTACTCTCTAAGGCTTTAAACCACATTTTGCTAACTGCACAGACGTTTGCATTTTCCAAGGCAAGGAGATAGTGGAGGGAGTGGACCTTCTTGTTTAGACTACTGGCATTGACCAGTAACACCTGTAAATTTCCTTTTGTAGATTTTGCTACAATGAAAGGTTTGTCCATTTGGCATTGCCTAAAAAAAAGGAACTATGCAGAGGAAAATCTTTTAGCCAGTATTTAAAAGCCTATAGGGGACAGGCACAGGCCACCCTTGGCAAAGCAACATGGTTTGTTAACAATGTCCCCCCATGCTGACAAATATTGTATTCCCCTAGAATGACACCAAAAACTAAGCAAATTGTTAAAAGCCAGTTTGCTCATATTGTGGCATCGTCCTTGGTGAAGGTAGAACTCTGCTCAACATTAGGCACATAAAAGCCTGTGAGACAAAGTCCAAGAGTTCCATCAAGTCTCTCTTCATTTAGTCTAGGGAGGTCCATCTCAGGTCATTTAAACCTACATGGAATGTGAATGAATCATACTAGCACCTGTGTATGAGTGACTTGATGGATCCTGGTTCCTCATAGGTAACTGGCTATTACTTTCTCCTTGTTCAGTCTGGTGAGTGGGCATCACTATGTTATACAATGCAATCCCCCTATAACTAGAGTCCTGGGAAATTAATTGGCTTATGGTCTTGTTAGTTGAGGCTCCACTGGGTGTGGCTGTATGTGCAGTGTTAGATGTTACACCACTGGGTGTGGCTGTATGTGCAGTGTTAGATGTTACACCACTGGGTGTGGCTGTATGTGCAGTGTTAGATGTTACACCACTGGGTGTGGCTGTATGTGCAGTGTTAGATGTTACACCACTGGGTGTGGATGTATGTGCAGTGTTAGATGTTGCTACTGTTGAGTGCATTCGGGTTTGCCGAGGAGCAGGTGGAATGCCTGGGAGGTCTTTTGGGTTTGGGAATATTGCATTTAAGTGCATTAGCATAAGCAGACTTATGTGTGGAATGAATACTATGTAATTTGGGTGTAGCATGCGTTTCTGACAACCAGATTGCTATGACTGTTTATACAGAAGAGTTTTGCCTCCAGAGACATTGTGTATATACATCTCCCATGTACAGTATTTGTTTCTTTGATGATTTAATGATTGTAAATGAAAACTGTTACATTATCTCAATATACCGTATTCACCAAGCTATCTGCGGAGAAAATGGGAAAGTGCATATCAATGACATCACTCAATATACCGTATTCACCAAGCTATCTGCCGAGAAAATGGGAAAGTGCACATCAGTGACATCACTCAATATACCATATTCACCAAGCTATCTGTGGAGAAAATGGGAAAGTGCACATGAACGACATCAGGTGCTTTACTGGCTGAACTACAAGGGCACAGTGCACAAAGGGGTAACACTGGGCTGGCTATGGGTACTTTTGGAGCTACAGACTAGACTGGGCTATAGAACACTAAATTTAAGGAGAGGTGCTCCTCGATGTGGAAACTAGCTACTCTCTGCTACTCAATGCACAATGTACTTGCTCTGCATTCACCACGTTACTGGTATACTTTCAGAAGTGGCTTTACAGGGCAAATTTTATTTCTAGGTGTCTGCGTTCAAAGAGGGCACTTTTAATCACTGCTGCATGATGAGCAGCTGAGCAGGAACACATCGAACCTATACAGGCACTTATGACACAGGTAACGGGCTTCTAAGCCATCTAGCCAATAAAGTGACTGCACTTACAGCTTTCTTATGCGTTTCCCAACTCAGATAGAGCAGGTCATCATCTAGTTCCACTAGATGGACTTATCTCTGTCCTCTTCAAGTAAAAACACAAAAAAGATTGATTGAAAGTGTTGTTGTTTGCCTTTCGGCTTTTTCCCGGGAAGGGGTCACCACAGCGGAACTCCGGTTTGCTAATGATTAGCAGTAGATTTTTACGAAACGCCGAGGTGCCAGCTTGATGCCCAACATTCAACGAAAGCATGCCCATTTACGCACGCATGTCTTTCGAATGCTACCAAACCGCGGGGAGGACATGAAAACTCCACAAAGAAGGCACTCCCAAGCCATGCCGAGAATCGAACGGGAGAACAACGCTACCGCTGTACCACCGTGATTGAAAGTGTAATACTACAAAAAAAAAAAAACTACATGGACAAGGTGATTTAACTATTAGAGGTCTTTAAAATGATTTAAAAGTGCAAAATTAACAAATAAATCAAAAATAAAGCAGTAGCACTCTAAATCAGTTAAATGAAGGGCAAAATAATAAAATACATCTCTTATCTGGGCGCACAGTGGTGCAGCGGTTAACGTTGTCGCCTCACAGCAAGAGGTTCTACGGTTCGATTCTCGGCTGGGGTGCCTTCTGTGTGGAGTTTGCATGTTCTCCCTGTGTTCACGTGGGTTTCCTCCGGGTACTCCGGTTTCCTCCCACATTCTAAAGACATGCATCTGGAGCATTTCTCCCCGGGCCTCCGCTGAAAACAGGCTCTGTGAAACCTAGTCGGACTTTCCCGGTCAACAAATGTTAAATAAATAAATAAATAAATAAATAAAATCTGCCAAGGATGGAGAAGGATTAACTCAACACTCCCTCAGAGTGTGGCAAGGGTGGCAAGCAGATGGGAGCTCTAAGAAAATAAGCAGGAGACTATTTGTAGTAAGGGAGGTTGATTCAAGTCAATAGTGGTTTGGTGGGTGGGCACTCAGTATTATGGGTCTATGGAAAACAACAGGTTCACAGGGCTGTATGTAACAACTGTTTGGATCTGAATCACAGATTTGCATATCATCTAGCTTATTTATTGTGGTGCAGGATATGAGGACAGTGCCAGCCATGACTGCTATAGAGTCCCAACAGATTATGGTGTTCCTTGGGGGGCAGAGTTATATCTTTGGACAAATACATGCCAAAAGGAGCATTACATTCACTAATGAGTCTAACGTGATAGGAGTAAAAGGGAATGAGATGCCTTTGGAAATCAGATGAACTAGACAGAAGGCTTTCCTAACTACTGTGATGCCATGACGTTAAAAAGACAAGGAATTATCAACAAGAACATCAATCTCTTACAACCTTGTTTCATTGGAGGGGTTTACCACCTGATCATACATCCTGCTGTGGCTGCCTACAGCATTCACATCAGTAACTATCTGTTGCCAAATCTGCAATCTGTCTGACATCTCCACATCCCCTCTCAAGCAGAAATGCACCAGGTTGTCTAAAAGCTTCCACAATGGCCCGATTCTCAGGGTCACTGAACCATGGTTTTCGGGGATTGGGACACCTGGGTGCCATACTCCTAGGTGACCTATATGGTATGGGTAATGTTTTGTATACAGAATTAACAATACCACATGCTTTCACATTAAATTTGAGGCCATAGTATTGCACACCTATTAGCAAAGTCTAAGCCATGTTGGAGCAATTGTGAGTCAGTGGAAGATTGCAGGATAGTGCCCAATTTACAGTCATCCTCAAACAAGGTTAACAACAGGCCAGGAGTGCTGGAGTGAAGATCTGATGACAAATAGGAAAGGTCCAAACAATGAACCCTGTGGTATATCACTTGTAAGCTTTTTGTTTTCAGACATTGCATCTGCAGCTTTAACAACATAGGTTCTGCCAGACAACATAAGGATTCGTATTCAGATTTTCATGTCTGTCAATAATGATGCAAGAGGAATAGTATGAAAAGCCTTGGTCAGGTTCAAATATGGTATTGCATAACCACTACTGTCTGCTTCGGTGACTTTTTCAAATACATTAATGAGGTTAAAGATGAAGGAGTTTCCTCTGATGTAGCTAAATTGATGAGGGTCCAAGGTTAAATTTCAATGCCCAAATTAGTGAGATCTTGGATAACATGATCTGTAGTTTTACCTGTGATGCTAGTGAGCCTAATGGGTCTATAATTGCCAGGTTGTTTGGCCACCCATGTGTAATGAAGCACATCACAATGGCTGTTTTTTCCAGGCTGGGAAATCTGTGGAATAGTGATTAACTGTGAATGGAGTACAATTTGCACTAAATTTTCCAGTTATGATTTTAGATATTTTCTTTGGGTCAAAGTGGGCACCAAACCTTGTTGGTGTTGATTATTAAGTTCCTGACATAGTTAAAGAAATATATTTTTGGCTTTAGTGGCTATCTTAAGTTCGTGTTCAGATTTGAGATTCTTAAGCTCTTTACTGGTTTGCTTAAGTGTGCTCTTAAGGTAAGCAGAATGACATTTCTTAAAAGCAGTATGTAATTTCATTCTCTTATTATATAATTCAGGTGTACAGATATCCTACCACAGGAGTTTGTTTTTACATTTCTCAGTATATTTGCTGCAGATAACTGACTGATAATATTCCCTGTTTCTCAATCATAACATCACCCAGTCCAACCTTTCCACAATCTCTTCAGCCATAGTCTGTCCATGAGGACTGTCAGGAGTATGGTTAAGTATTACTATGCTGCCCCTACATAAGGATAACCCCATGACAGACTCCAGTAACTATAAACCTAGTAGTTTTACTGGTTTATACTTCAAGATTGCAAGTGACTAACTGCTTGACACCGATTATCTCCAAAACTTTGACTCAAATCAATGTGGTTTTGTAAAAAGCAGGTCGTATCTACTTAACCAGACTGATTGTACTGACAGGGTCAGTGAAGTACTGGACAAGGGCCTGACTGCTCACACTGCCTAACATGATTTGGCCAAGGCCTTTGTTGCTATTATCCCATGCTGACACTTTATACAAGCCTTATAAACTCAATATCAACAAATTTATAATCGACCAGATAGCAAACCGGTTTGACTTACAGGACTCGCTCAGTAAGAGTGGAAGGTTCGACTGACAGGGCTCGCTCAGTAAGAGTGGAAGGTTCTCCTTCTTAGCAGAGAAATACTACTAACAGTGTGACCCTAAATTCTGTCTTGGACCCCTCCTCCTCTTAAGCAACTACTTCTCAGAGGTTAAACCAAAAGTTAACAGTTTGGGGCTAATGATGTTTGCTGATGACTGTATACTGGATGTAGTTATCAAACACCCTTCAAATACCCACATTCTACAACTGGGCCTCAGTTACACCAACTCCTGATGTGACAGTCATAGGCTCACACTGCACACACAAAGAAATGCAGTCCACTTACCTTTGGTACAGCTATCTGTCCATCTTCATACCGCATTTCTAGCACTCCCCTTAAAAAACACTCAACAGGGACCTCAGCATCTGTGCTGAGGTCAAGCTTGCTTTTGACCAAAATATCTCCATTGTTATGAGGGAATTCAATGAGCTCATGGCCCCACTGTACTTATTAGACCTACCCTGGAATGCAGTACCCCTTTGGGATGTACCCCCTTATTAGAACTACCCTGGAATGCAATATCCCTGTGGGATGCACCTCCTTAGTAGACCTGCCCTGGAATGCAATAACCCTTTCAAATGCACCCCCTTATTAGACTGACCCCGGAATGCAGTGCCCCTTTGGGATGTACCCCCTTATTAGAACTACCCTGGAATGCAGTACCCCTTTCGGATGTAACCCCTGGAATGCAGTACCCCTTTGGGATGCACCCATCTACAAATCTAGATCAGCTTGAAAGACCCCAGAAATGTCTGACCAAGAAGATATCATGTTTAGACAATGTAAACTGTCCTGATAAGACTATAAGCCATCTTTTTATATTACATTTCATGCAGACTCTTGGGAAGTGGCCTCTGTTTGCATTATTGGGCTGTGAAAGATCCTGGGCTTCTTGGTCTTCTACACTTTCACAAAACTAACAGTCTTCCTGGTAGCTACTCTAAAGACATGAATCTCCACTGCAAAATCAACACCACCTGTTGGCACAACAGGTTCATAACTCAGTGTGCCCCATGCCTATGTAATGGACTTATTTTAAGCATTAAACAAAGCAAATTCCTATACATTTTTGAAACCAGTTTAAATAATGACATAGGAAATTGCAAATGTATGTCTGGGGTATATAATAACCTATCCAGGAGAAATTAATATACATTATTTTATAAATGTGGCTCAGCTTCTCAATGGGAAATCCAAAAATGTTGAGTAGTTCCAGCAGATTAACATTTAACTGGCTCTGAGTTTAAGTACAAAAAATCCACAACTGACTCAAAGAAAATAAAAAGACATCTTATTAAAGCAATAAAACCCACAATACAAGTTTGTATTGTGTTTTCATTGTTTTAACAAAGTAGCTTTGTTTTATTCCTGGCACCAGCTTTGGACATTGTTTAAGCTTCTCTATAGCCCACAGGCCATAACCTAATACCTACCTATGAAACTCTGAACCAATGGCTTTTTCATGAAAGGGGCCACAGAAGAAACCCTCAAGGGACATGGAAGTTCATTATCATTAATAACCTCCTCAAAGTATCCTCACATAACCTCTTATACAGTTCCCCAGGAGTTCCACTGGAATCATAGGTTTTATCTGCCTTTACTGCTTGCATCAGAGCTCTCACTTTAGCCCCTTTGGCATTCCCCACAGAAAAAGGAAAAAATGGGGTCAGCAAAGCTACCCCTCTCAAATATGCATTCCTATGTGGCCTTCTAGCATTATAGGATCATAGGAAGTTACTAGGCTATTGGCCCCAAGGCCCTTACAAGCCTAGCCAAGAATTTAGCCCATGTTCCAACAAGTCAAAACCCTATGTCACTGTCAAGCAAGGACACAGGTGGAATCCCAAGGGTGTATTTTCTGTTCTCTATCCAGTTATCCAGGTTAAAATTCAGTATTCAAATTAAAATCAAATTCTCCATCTGGCTTCAAAAGATCCTGAGGACACAAAAGGGATGAGTAGATCACATCACTGTGATCACATCCCAAAGGCCCTTCCAGTGCAGTGCGAGGACAGCTGCTTCCTGAATAACCAAGGACTACAGCACTTTTAGAGTCACAGCTGGGAATGTATATGTATGTCACTCAGCTGGTATACACCCATTAAGTCATTATGCCTATAGATTCATGGTTTAATATGTTATTACTAGGCTAATGACCCCAGGGGGTCCTTTTAAATGTATCTGACAAATTTGGATACATTAGGGTTATTTTAAGGGGTATTTCTTGGCTTGGGCATGAGCAATCAAGAATTTACAGGCTGCCTCTATCTGACATAGACAAAGGTGCCACAGCAGGGGTATAACAAGCATTATACAGTTCTAGAAAAAAACACCGGTGCTGCTAAGTCAGAATGAATGACCTTTATGATGCCTGCTGTGCATGCAAGTGCCAATATTAAAAATGCATTTTATTTGCTTGTTAGCAGGACTTATAATAGCAAAATTAGGGTGACTATATCCCATAAATGGTTACCCAGAACCCCATGCCAAAAACATTTTGGTGCCCTACAGATTTTTGCCAGGTAATTGTGAAAATGTACATCCATTTTTTTTCCCAAATCTCCCTGACCTACTCTGGTCCATCTGAAGGCATGCAGCTAACACATATACAAAAAATGTCAGCTTTAAATAGAAATGCTCCTTTGTATAAATAGTGATTGCTGTTTCTCCCCCTTCTCGCACCACAGGCTGTACAGACACTTGGCATATATGACCATGTCAGCCAACTGTCTGACAAGGTGTTCATGTAGCCCCAACAAATAACTAGGTGGACTGCAGACAAGTTCAACAGTTCCCTGTTTGTCAATTTAAGTGGCCAAGTAGCACAGTGCCTGCTACTCATACAATAAAAACAATAACAAGTGAAGAACAGCAGGTTTGTAAAAAGGGAATACAGTGCCAGAACTTAAAACATCATTCAACAGCAGGACAGTTTTAAAACACAGCGGAGAGCAATGATCAACTGCTCTCTGACAAATGATCACAAGAAGATGGATACACATAAAATGTCAATGACAGAACTACTAAACCTTTAAACAAGTGAAAACAGCAAAATGTTTGTTAATATTTACATTTATAGGGGTCTACTTCACGTTGTTGTAAGCTGACAATATCGAGTCTGATATTGTCGGCACGACAATATCGAATATGAAGAACATTGTGCAAGCAAACGGAAATCTCCGTAAGGGGAGATTTCTGTTTACCTCAATGTAGTGTTGTCTCTGAGTTGGTATATTTAAGTAGGGGGGGGTGGGGGGTGCAGGGGGGCTTGCCCCCCCACCTACGCCATTTAGTTTTTTTTTTTTCAATTTGTTTTTTTTTTTTTTACGGTATTCAATGTTTTACTTAATTGATCAATAAAGTTCAACCTTTACTTATTCGATTAAGTAAACTTTCGATAACGTGATATAGACGCATTTATAGTACAGACCTATGTGTGCATTCCTGATGTTATTAACTGAATGTTTGACAAAAAGTAGCATTCCAATAGTATTTTATGCAACTATTTTAATGATTTTTTTTTTTTTTTTGAAAAATGCACTTCTCATGTGAAATCTGTTTTCCTGTGACTGGGTATTTGAAAAGATGAACAGACTGACTTTCAACTGTACATATATGGGGCAGTGCAGATCAGCCAGAATGTATGGTACTAAAGTTAAACATAATGCTGTAACAAACAACAAAAACACGAATTACACCCAGGAATAGGTACTAAAAACAAGCAAATAATTATTTATTATTATTATAATGCTGTAACACTCTCAGTACTCAGAAAGCAGTTAAATGAATTCACAGACAACTCCAATCTATTTCCTTTTAGTTACTGATGTTCAGTTTTGGCTCCCTGTAGCTTTTCGTTGGCTACTCCCAGGGCCTCTCCTTGCCCACTCAGTCTACTAACCAGATTATCCTCCTTGGACTAACTCTAACCCATGTTCAGAGTTGTTGAGGGCAGAAAGGCACTTGGGGAAGCATCATAATGTCATGAAAAAGTGTCCCCCTACTCCTACCCCCCGTTCCATCCAGTAACACCATGTGGTTGGTCATGCACTGGATCTTAGTATTCCATCACCCCTCACATCCACTAGGGGCTGATATCAACCACAAGCCTCCACCCCACACACAGACAATACCACATTATTGTTTCACAAATCACCCCAGGAATGCCAGCCATGTAAATGGATCTGAAGTGAGCTAGCCTCCACCTCCTCCTCCTCCTCCTTAGATGGGCATGTCCATCCCTCCTGCCTGCACGGTCAGTCACCTGAGCTGCTAATGTAACTGTTCTCAGTTGGGCCACAGCCAAGGCTTTCTACCCATTTGCTACTGGTGCAGGTTTAGCTCTGATATATTTCCAATTCGTTTGACAGCTCTTCTCTGTCTCCTGGCCCAAATGACCCTGCTACAAAGCTTCCACTAGACAGCGATGGAAGGGAAAGCAGCTAAGCATTTGCTGATAAGTGACTACTACCTAAATATTCAACTAATAATAATCATTTGAAACTGTGCTGGAAGGGGCAGGTGCAAAGAACTTACAATTACACCATATTATTAATTTTTACCTCTTTAGAACTGTGAAGATATGTGAAGGCTGCCAGCCTAGCTAGACAGAATTTTGTCTTTGTAAATATTAATAAAAATCATAGGCTTGTTCTCTTAAAAGTGAGAAGACTGTATTGAATGTTGAACTACAAAAATGTAACAGTGCACTCTGCTGTAAGAAAGCTGATAAGTCAAGCCTTGTATGACTGATCTCAGGGATCAGAGCCGTGGTGTCTGAACCAGCAGATTCTTCCTATTGTTTTGAGACCAGAGTTAATTGCTAGATTTTACATATATAATATATTTAATTGCTGTGGTTTCTTGACCAGGTGCAAGCTTACTAAGAAATATAAAACTAGAGTTTCTGTTAGCCTGGGAAACCAGAGAATTGTTAAGAATGATGTAATCTAAAATGAGTCAGTAGGGTGTATTATCAATTATTTAAAGGACTTTCTCAGAGACAGACAGCATTTTGGATTTTGTCTAAAGCTGACAACAACTCACCAGTACTCTGCTTTGCTCTATATATAAGTTTATTTAGAGCTGTGATTGCTTTTAGATATAGATAGAAATATAGTATGTTTAGTCTAGCTGTTTTTCTGTATTGATGTTAGAACTATTCTACAGTACTACTTTAAGCATTTTCCTGTGATGTCTGAACTCTTGACTAGAAGTATTGTGTTGTGTTTTTATGATTTATTATTAAATATTGTTAAACCTTTCAACTGTGGCTGTTTTGTGTAGCGATAACTTAAGCTGTAGAGTACATTGCATGTATATAGTGATACTGTACAAAGCCACTCCAAATAAACCTTGCTGCTCAGTCACACTTACCATTTGGATAATAATATTGCACAGTAATAACTGGACACCCCTTGGTAAGGGCCTTATTAGTAGCCAATATTAGTGGTTGTTGGCGATTACTACTTTATAGCCTGGCAGGAAGGGGCAGAGCTAGAGAACCTGTGCCAGCCTTCTCCAGGAGTGTCTGTGTGTTTGTATATAACTCATATCTTAAAGAGTGTGTGTGTGTCAGCTACTTGGGTGGAGACACAAAGCACTGGTTGGACAGAGAGGGTGCTGGAGGTTTTAGCTTGACCACTAGGCTGAGATATGTACCCTATACCTTTGCCAGTGAGGTGACTTACTCGGGATCTGGAGAGAAAGGGAGAAACCAGCCCCAGACTGACTATGATCTCTGTGTGCTCTTAAGGGAAATTGTACTTTATTGCTTGTGTATTCGTTATCCTTCCAATGTGGACACCACTCACTGTTGTTAGTGGTGAGGACTGAGACTCCTTGATTACTGGGCCAGTGCACAGGTATCACAAGAACATTATAAATTTTCGAAATTTTCTTTTCACTACAGATGTTTATATTCAGAGAGTCACTCTTATGTCCTGTAGGTGTTTGCCGCTGTATCGGGGTTATGTAGATGTCTGATGCTGTATCGGAACCAGTCACTGCTGCTCCTCTGAAGAAAGACTATAGCAAGCTACGAAGACTGCACCCTGCATTTTCTGACGGAATGTTTCATTAGGATTTACTCAAAAGTTCAGCTGAGTGTTCCTGCTTCACATTAAATGCCAGTAACATCACCACTTCCAAGTCTATATGATTTTACTGCTGTAGTTACTGTTTCTAAAGAGGAGGCTACAAGCATTAATAGGAAGTGTGTTCTGATTTGTGTGAGAAACAAAAACGTAAATTGCAATTCAAACTTCTCTACTTTAGCTAATTATTTTACTTGCTATAAGCATTACTGCTGCATTCAGAATCTTAATTAAACACCAATATTCATGGGAACACAATAAAATGAAGTATTTCCAGATATGGATAAAAAAAGATTCTGTTATGGCTGCTAAGGATATGTCGGAAGAGACTAAACACAAATTAATACAAAAACTGAGAAAAATGGAAGCTCTTGTTTATGGGTATAGGTAGTAAAATACAAAAACTGCACATGTTTTTAGTCCCTTTAGTTTTATATACAAGTCAGGCATATTTTTATCAATCAGAGGAAAAGTTGTGGACAATAATTGGTAAAGAATTGAAGGAATTTATTTGGAAGGGGAACAGGGTGAGAGTTAAGTAGGATTATTTCATCTCCCACATAGAACAAGGTGGTTTAGGATTACTGGATTTCTATGGATAATCATTGAACACAACATCCCAAAAATATGGAAAATTTCATATGTAATCCCTCTACACAAAGGTGGAGCCTGACTAGAACTCTATAATTTTAGGCCAATTTCCATCCTGTCACCCCTTTCAAAAATTTTAGAAAAATGTGTTCCTGCCGTCATGCTCATCTACCTGATCACCTAACAAATAACCTGCTAACCAACTCTCAAAATGGCTTTTGTCCCAGTCACAGCACAAGTGCACTGCTAAGGGTTACCAATATTATAAACCATCTCAAGAATGAAGGGAAACATGTCTCCTCAATCTTTCTGGAGATGTCCAAAGCATTCGACACAGTATCCCACCAAAATCTCTTATATGAGCTCGCCTCCCTCAACTTATCTCAGGAAACTCTCTCCTGGTTCAATAGCTTTCTCTCCAACCACCAACAGGCTATGAAGTGGAAAAAAGATCTTTCCTCTCTGTTACCAGTCACTGTTGGTGTCCCTTAAGGATCTATGTTAGGCCCACTTCTATTTTCTACCTTTACAAGCAAACTTCATACAATCACCAATCTTGACACCTTTATCCAAAATGCAGATGACTCCACTATCATCTGCTCTGCACTCTCCCTGCTTCAGTTACAAGAAGCCACTGAATCCTACTTTCATAGCCTCCAAGTCACACTAAACCACAATAAAACCAAAATAATCCTTTTTCAAAACAATCACAACAAAACCAACTTCCAAAATCAGCACTTTAAAATCATCTCTACTAATAACACAGTAATCAAACCAACGCTACTACATGTTACCATTGATAGCAGTCTAAAATTTGACAAACATCTGAGTCAAATTATTAAAAAAGCTCACATCAAATTAGGCTCCCTCTACAAAATCAAGCCTTACCATACCAACTCTTCCAAACAAGCTACCAACAGGACACAAGTTCTACCTACTTTACTATATGCCAACCCAATATTCACAAACCTTAGAAAAACAGACCTAAATAAGCTAGAGGGTTGTTACCATAACAAAAAAAAAAAAAAAATCACCAAATTTGCCACTAATCTTCCTAACAGAGCACATCACTGCATAGCTCCTCAAGAACTAAAATGTTTAGAGCTACCCAACCTCTTAGCTTTCAATCAAATTACTATAACCCATTCTGTCATATACCAGTACAATAAATGACTAGTCCTCCAAAACTTAGTACACACACCAAACAGACCCCTAAAATCTTCTAACCAATTCCTTCTAAAAGTCACCAAATCAAACAACATCTTTAGAGACTCCATTTATTCAAATCAAATCTAAAATAAAGAAATCAATAAATAAATATATAAATAATAGAACTCTATCCTTTAGAAAATTCTTGAAAGAGAAAACGCCATCTCATTCAAAAATCTATTCAAACTCATCTGAATGACAATTGGACATGGTCCTGTACATCCTTGGGCTAATATACTGCATCTCCTCATCTGCTTCCAACTCTTACCCACTCTACTCTTTCCTCATTCACCTCATCTGCTGACCTAGTACGCAAGGTCACAGATTCTCAGTAGACTCAAACTGATTGCCTCAAACAGCACTATAACTGCTGTGAAACTTTGACTATGTACTGATTATTTCATGTTTAAGCCACTAGTTTCTGACAAGTTTAGACCTGCAAGTTCATTGTATACACTAGATCGAATTTTCACTAATTCAAAATAGTGCATGGAATGCTCAGTGCAGCGAAAGTGCACTTAATCGAAAGTGCACTTACGCGAAGTTCAGTACAACGAACGGGTGTTGTACTGAACTTCTGTACAGTACTCATGGACCTTGGGGTTAGGGCACGGGTCATAGTAAGACCATGACCCATGCCCTAACCCTAAGGTCCGTGGCGACTGGAGCGCAGTGAAGGACATAGCAATGTCCTCCATTATGGTGCGATATGACTATATATATATATATATATATATATATATATATATATATATATATATATATATATATATACATACATATACATACACATACATACACACACACACACACACACACACACACACACACACACACACACACACACACACACACACACACCAATGTAATGTATTTTATTTTCTTATATGTGGAGCTTTTCTCCCCAGGCCTCTGCTGAAAAGGAGCCATTAAGCCTAGTCAGGCCTCCCCAGTAAACAAATGTCAATAAATAAATAAAATAAATAATTTTACAGACACACAGTTAAGGCTCATACACATGACACAAGCAGAAAGTTATAAATCAAATTGGAAAGGGATGGTGATGAGGTAGAGAGGGTGAGTTCAAGAAATGAGGCGAGAGTATAATTTTTGATACATTTCTTTAAGGAGAATAAAAACAACCATGCAGAATATTACATTCATAAAGATGAAGAAAGTAAATACATTCATAAAGATGAGGAAATTACCAACTAAGTCAACATGGAAATGGAGCAAGGTGATTCTACCATTAGGGATGACTACAAATAGGGGTACAGAAAATAGGAAAGAGGGAGAAAACTGCAAAGGAACCAAGGTATTGGGAGCAAATAATTACAGCGGGAAAGCTAATAGAGTAGTGGAGGCCAGACAGGAGTTTGGACTGCAGGTTAGAGACTGCCATCCTTGTCAGGGATTGATATCAGATGTCCTTCATTGTGGATATGCAGGAGGTCCACTCTGATGGACCTCCTGCATATACACAAAACAAACAGTACCAGAATTACCCATTCTAAAGACTTAAACCTTGCCTGTGATATAAAAAGGACCTGCTGGAGAGATAGGTATGTATCCCAGAGACTACCACGTCTATGGAATAGGCTCCCCATCAAGTGTAACTAAGATAATTGGGTTGGAAACTAGAAATTCATCCCTGGCTTGGCACCTATGTCTCTAATGGACAGAGGTAACCTGTAAATGGTGCATCTCCCAGGCCCCATGCTTATACTTATCAAGGATATCCGAACTCGTCAGAGATTTGGTATACATGGCTAAGCTTAAAAAGGCCTTTGTGGTCATCAGCCTAGTAAACACCCATGAACCTATGTTACATACTCATACCTCTCAAGTGTACCTCATTACGAGGAGCGTACCTCATTTGGAGTCTTAAAAGTTTACGTTCCTTGAAATTCCTCAAAGTTCCACATTGAAAGACTCTGCCACACATTCAGTGTTAGGAATGTTTTAACTGAAATCCACTGTAAATAGAAATGTATCATATTAATTCATTAAAAGATCTTCTTTATATGTAAAACCAGCATATTGTAACCATCCTATGACCTTCCTAGATGAAGTTGTTAGTTATGAGGGCTAGTGCTCCTCATTTTGGAGATGGAAGGTTGAGAGCTATGTACATACTGTATAGCAGACTCAGCCACTCAAAGGATTCCAGTGTTATAACGTGGTGTTATTTTCTCTAAAATCCTCTTGTTTTCTCAATAATGCCAAACTTTATGCATACGGCCTATCCAGGCTTCATTGCCCTGCCAGATAAACAGATCTCCAAATGTTTGTTCACAGAAAATTCCAGTTTGAGGGCCTGAATGTGTTCCAAAATTATTTTTGACACAGGGGGATAAAGCCATGAATACAGTAATTCTGTATATTTTTCTACTATTCCAAATTCCCCTTTTTCATATTTTTTTAACTTGAAATCCTTTGTCCCAGGTATTAGTCAATATGCAGAACCAAAATTAACATTTTTTTTCATTACACTAATTTATGGTTTCCAATGTCCTCATATAGTACCATATTTTTAAAATGCCATCTTTTCTATACTCTTGCATACGACTGTTTCGCTGTCATTTCTGGAATGATTTATCACCTGTAGCTCCTCCTACTGCTTGTTTCATTTATCACATGTAGCTCCTCCTACTGCTTGTGTCATTTATCACCTGTAGCTCCTCCTACTGCTTGCATAATTTATCACCTGTAGCTCCTCTTACTGCTTGTGTGTCTGTGCATTTTCCCTTAAAGTTCTAGCTAGTTGCCCCCCTTCCACATTTAGCAAGCTGTTATTTTCTCAAAGCTTCCCAGATCTGTTCCTGAAATTATTCTTATATTTATTTACTTAGATATGTTAATTAGTGTAGAACACTGGTGTCTTTGGAACATTTAGTGAGTCAGCCCAGGTGGAGCACAAAACTATGAAAATACAAAAAATGTATACAGAATATAAAATTACAACATACAAACTGGAACTGCAGCACACAGTTTAACAAATGAGGAGATAAGAGAAAATAATATTATATACAACAAAATTCACTATGACACAATGAAATGCAGGGAATGAAACAGAGGCATAGTAACTGTAAAAATACTTGAACGTAAAAAATAAGCATTATCCTCACTAGCAGAGAAAGGTAAAAGTGTGGAAGAAGTTATGTCCTATATTTCAGCAATATCTGCAAAATCATTAAATTAACTTGAAGTCTTTTACTAAACTCTCAGCTTTCTTTCACCATTTTATCTACTCATATGAGAAGCAGCTGTGTAATATGACCTAAAGGCATTTTTTAAACACCTTTATTGAATTATCAGTTGTGACATAGGCAAATTTACATTTATACAAAAGTAATCAAACTGTATTAACAAATTAAAATTAACAAATATTACACTTCACATATATTGCTATATATCATATAACCCAAGCAACATTAAATAAATTCAAATCCTGCCCCCCTTTTTTAAACAAGAAACATCTTTATTAAACCATCACTTATGACATAAACAATCATACATTCATATAAATGAAAACAAACCACACAGACACAATCCTAGTTGCAAGTATTTTACTTCACGAACCATACTGACACACTCCCAATTGCAAACATTATACATCACTTATAATCTGCCCAATCATTTTCAGTCTAAAATTACATAGCTCATTTAAGTCCTGTCTTCTTTTAAACCTCATTCCTCCCCTGTATGTATGGTTCCCACAATTCCCATTTTTCCTATGTAGTTTGCCCCTACCCTATTCTAAAGATATAAATTCCATTTTTCATCATTTTACCAGCCTTAGAATAATTTAAAACTTATTTTGTCTACTTCACAGGCTCTTTCGTTCTTAATTGATCGGCCTCCTACTCAGAATCTCAATCTCATTTTGATAAAGTCTGGAATTTTACAAAAAAAAAGCTATGAGCTGATCACAGGTTAAATTTTGTAGTCCTGGGTTTGATCCCTCCTCCACTTACACACTTTATAATTCTGTTCAAGTCACTCAAACAAAGAGGGCTTCTGGGTTACCCTTAGAAACAGACAGCTTTGTCCAGTCGATTTACCCAGTTAATAAAACAAATAAAATGAAACTAGATTTTCTGATCCACTACCACAGTTTTTGTACAGCGATTAAAGATGTCTACACTCTTATGACAAATACCACAACCAAATTAATCTGCAGGCACCAGATGCTTTGCATTCAGCCTTCCATCTTTTCAGCCCAACAGAAATTCTGTGCTCATTCTTTTTTTAAAAATGACACAGGCTGGAGATATTTCTTCTAATTGTGTCAAGCACGAGGTTTTGGATGGACATGCATATGTACTACTAGTGATACTAGTCTTTTATATGAACTTAGGTTGAGAGATGATGGGCATATCCATCCATCCATCCATCCATCCATCCATCCATCCACAACCACTTCTACCCAAAACTAAAGATAACCCAGGCTCAGTGATGACACATGGACTATAGAGGTTGTGCCTTTTCATGTACTGATCTTAAGGTGATCATCTGCACTGTGGGACCCATGCTTGGGGTAAGCTTAGGGAGACAGAAAATAACTAATCTGTTCTACTAGTGACTATGGTTTGGGAATTAGCATAGGTAACACAGGACGGGTATTCATCTGTCCTGCTAGAGATCCAGGTTTGGGAAGGTGCTAAGGATTGCAGAAAGATGGAAACCATATATACTGCAGCTCACAAATGTTTGGGAATAAGTATAGATGGCCGATGGTGGGGATCTGTTGGTGCTGCTACTGACTAAAGTTAGAAAATTAATTTAGCAACAGATTGTGGAAATATGTTTTTGTAGCTGGTGACCAAACTTTGCAGATTAGCTTAGTGTTAGAGGGTAGCCACAACAGTTAGATTATTCCTCTCTTACATGGAGGATAGTCATGGAAACCCTGCCAAGTGGCATAACTGAAGTGTAGACCACAGTATGCAGCCCCATGTGCATGGATGTGGAAAACAGATAATAGCAGAGCACGTGTCTGCATGTGTCCTGCTATAATACCACAGTACCCAATACCACAAGGAGGGACCGAAAAGTAAAACAGCCTAGAATCAGTACTATGATGGACTTTGTGTCAAGTTATTGCAATAAATAAACTGGCATCAAGAGGTCAGCTGATGTAGCCTAGGTCTAAAATTTTAATAAAAATTCCTCAGGACACATCTCATATCTATGCACAGCTTCACACTGGTAAGGAAGCCAGAATGGGAAATGTTTCTCTAATGGATGCTGTCCCATTGAATGCAAACACCCCATTCCTCATGTGAATGATTACTTACAGAAGAAGTCAGCTTGGAGATGCATCCCTACCTTGAGAAAGTCCAGCAGCCAGAGGTAAATCATGAGGTTTCATTGTTCATAGCTGAAGTTCTAAGACTGGAATGTAACAAAGTTGTGGGATAAATTCCCATCAAAACCCAAGCGTGAAAAAAGACTAGCTTTAAAATAACAGATACAATGAAACGCCTTATTTCTATAACAAGTAAAGAATGGTTAACAGTAAAGTGAAATGTTTAATCTAAGGAGCACTTAATGACGTTTATCACATGGATTAGATTTTGAGTCCTATAAACAAAGTGACCCCTTGAAAAGGACATTTGTGTCTAGTGAGTTTAATTTAGTTAACAAGGACTAGATAAACATAGCAACACTAATTTGTAAGGTCAATGAATTTCACAGTACTTTTCAGAAAATGACAAAAATGTTTAGCAGAACTTACCAAAAACTTTGCCAATGTAACAGCATTTTTCCCCTCCTAGAAATAACAAAACCGCTGAGATCCCCCTTACCTACAGAAATCATGTTCTCGTAGTTTTGGGCCATCACTTCCCTGTGTAGGCCTTTCTCTTTCTTAGTTAGCATCTTCCATTCCTCTTCAGAAAACTCAACAGCAACATCTTCAAATGACTCTGGCACCTAGAAACAAATACATGCTAATATTTACCTCATGTTTTATTATCCATCTAGTTAAATGTGAAATATTTTGACACAGACAGCTATGATAAAACTCGGCAGGGAAGCACTGTTGGATGATTAACCAACATTAATTAATTATTCTGCTTTTCTTAGTAACAGATTTATGAAGACTCAACAACTTGAGAAGTGCTAGCACAGCCAAGATGACCATTTTTGTTCATTTATTCCTGTTATGATAGCATTACTTTCTCATCAAGCTTTTACCATAAGACTTAAGTACGAGGCTTGCTGCATTTGGAGGCCATTTTATGCCCAGCCAATTTCCCTTCAAAGATGAGAATCAAACCCTGTACATTTTATCTGTGAACTAAACGCCTTGGCCATTATGCCAACTAAATGTTTTTATGCCAGTTGAAGGCATTTTAGAAGTAACTCGCATCATCACCATCATCATAATAATAAAATAATAATATTAACAGATAATCCCCAACCCCTTCCTGTCACCACACTTTTATGTAACGGCCATAATACAGCTACTACTTCACAATCTCTAACTATCTGACCATCATCTACCCCCCGTTTGTGGGTTGCCGTCTTTGTAAGGTTGAGGCTGGTAAGAGTTTTTTGCATCCTGGGATTTTCCCCTTTTCTGCAAAAGTTTTCCTTTTGTTGTAAAGTTTGTTTATGGCAGGGGACCACCAGATTGGCTTCTTTTTTTTTGGAGGAGAGCATCTTGGTTCTATTTGGGATGGCACGATTCATGCACGAGTGGACGTGCTCGTACAGTGCCTTAGTGTAGGATTCAGCAGTCAAACTTTCAGTTCCCATCTGCATGGGTGTCATTAAGTTTGTCACTTCTGACTTGAGTAGCATGAAGTTGGCTTTGGAGAATATTTTTACAGAGGTTTCCTTACTGGGGGGGTGAGGGAGGGATGTGGATGTCAAGGGTGATTAGCTTATGGTCAGACCTGACCAACGAGGGGGTGACCATAGGTGTAGAGCATCGATTTCCCATGTTGGTAATGACCAGGTCTGGGATATTGGAGCCCCTGGTGTACTATGGATTAGTTGATCCAGGGCACTGGAATTTATGAATTCCAAGAACTGTTGGGCAAAGGTGTTGGTACACGAGTAGTTTTCCCAGTTAATGGCAGGGTAGTTGAAATCACACAGTATTAGGGTGGTTGGCTGTATCTTAATATTTTCCAGTATGTTTAGAAAGGTGTAGTCTATAATATGTGAAAGGCATGTACTTATGTAGAATACAACACATTTCTTGTTTGTCAAACATTAGCCACTCAGTCACGAGGTTGTGTAATTCTGCTGAATTTAACTTCTCAAAAGGTGAGCTACCCAGGGTGTAACAGTATGAGCCCCAAGCCTTAGTACTAACACTATCTGCTATGTACTTGTTTGCGTGAGGGCATTACCGATTTGGTCTTTGAGTTAATTAAGGTGCAAAACTATGCATTTGAGCTATGGCTATAATTAATGAACTCTGGAATGGAGTACGGGATGCAAGTTAAATAAGATGCAGTACCTAAACCACAAATATGGGTCACAGCTGTAATACGTTAATTCTGGAAAGGAGTTTGGCATGCGAGTTAAAGATGCAGAACTATGGATAACAGCCACTGATGTAACAAATAATCTTTTGGATCCCAAACTTCATTCCAGTTATTTAAGATGCAGAGCCATGCACATAAGGTATGGCTGTAATTAATGAAGTCTGGAATGGCGTATAAGTGCATGCTAATTAAGATGCAGAACCACAGATACCATCAGAGCTGTAATGAATGAAATCTGAAAGGCGCAGAACCATGGATTTGAGGTCCAAGTGTAATGAATGAACTCTGGATTCGAGTTTGGGATATGAGTTAATTAAGATGCAGAACCACGGATATGAGCCACGTGTCTAATGAATGAGTTTGGGATGGGAGTTAAAATTAAGATGCAGAACCACGGATATGCGCCACATCTCTAATGAAGGAGTTGAGGATGTGAGTTAATTAAGATGCAAAACCACGGATATGAGCCACAGCTGTAATGAGTGAACTCTAGAGTGGAGTTTGGGATGGACCGTGAGAATTGAATTATCTTTGGAGTTTGGGATGGACTGTGGG
This sequence comes from Protopterus annectens, assembly GCF_019279795.1. Lineage (NCBI taxonomy): Eukaryota > Metazoa > Chordata > Ceratodontiformes > Protopteridae > Protopterus > Protopterus annectens. Next base: position 1,826,971,574 of record NC_056732.1, on the reverse strand, counting down.
AATTGAATTATCTTTGGGCAAGTACTGCAGTGATCAGCAGTACAGGACTACTGTAATTTTACAGTAACAGGTAATATGATAAATGAAGACTCTAAAAAGAACCTGGCTCAGTATTGAACAATGAAGGGCACCAACAACCACAATTACTGAGTGGCAGCCACCATTGTATGTCCCCTAAGAAAACAATGAATCACTCAGTAGCATAAACACAAAGCAAGACCATAACCACCCAAAAGAGTACCATGACTGACACTGTCATACAGCTTGTAAAAGGAAAAAAAAAAGTTCGAAGTATGGTATGGTCTAACATCTGCAGGTATATTCTACAACACCTAGTATAGCAGTACTAGTATTAACATTACGGGGGTAGGCATATGGTTAAGGTGTTTACTTCACAGACACAAAGTACAGAGTTTGATTCTCACCTTTGAGGGAAACTGGCTAGACTTAAAATGGCCCACAAGGGCAGATAGCCTAGTACTAGCCTATGAACCACATTGTGAGTTGAAAATAATATTGAAAATAAGACTAAATATTACTAAGTGTTGAAGAAGTTGTGAAAAAATACAGTTACTGAGGACTTTTACAAGAAGACAACACCAATGGGATGGTGATGGTCTTAATAATGCTGAAGAGCAATTTTACACTAAATGAGCAAATACTAAGTTTTTCTGAAAAGTGAAAACTAAGCCACCCTTGACAGCTCTGTTGTGACAGGATATGTAAAACAACTTGCGGAAATTTTTAAAATTCAGAAAATAATTCATTAGCCATTGCTGAGCCCTTTTCCAGTTTCCACATGACTTTGTATACTAGGGTAATGAGACAGACTGACAGCTGAGAAAAAGAAGAGTCATGTTGCGGAGAAACATGACAATTATTTATATTTTTACAGCAACATTACAAATTCCAAACAGAATTAAAGCTGCCATTCATATAAGGGATTGGGGAGGGACTGAATTAAAGCTGCCATTCATATAAGGGATTGGGGAGGGACTGAATTAAAGCTGACATTCATATGAGGGATTGGGGAGGGACTGAATTAAAGCTGACATTCATAGGAGGGATTGGGGTGGGACTGAATTAAAGCTGCCATTCATATGAAGGTTTGGGGAGGAAGTACAGTTATGACCAGGGATAAGCAGCATTTTAGTAGGACAGCATAGCTTTTTAGGATTACTACCATGTAGGTGATGCTGTTCCAAACATTTTCTGATGAATACTACATAATTTGTTGTGCTTTTGTTTCAGATTTCCAGAATGTACCCGATTAGTTTCAAGTTTAGAAGGCTGGTAAAAAGTTTAGAGATGGTCCAAATGGGGCACCATCATCTTTGTTTGGGGATTGAGCTGTGACAGATTTTGTAAGCCAAACACACCGTTCTCCACTAGGAAACATTCTGTTTAAGATGCTCAAGAAAGTAGTGGTGAAGTGACGTATTCCATCTAGTGACAATTGGTAAAAGAAGTACCAACTAATAGATTATAGGATTTGAATAATGTTGTTAGCTTCAAGCTTTCACATTTCCTCATAGAGCAAAACATTTGCACCCATGGATCTTAATATGTCCTTACACAGCAAAATGTTTGCAAACGTTCAGTGAGAAAGCCAAGATAGCCAATGTCTTTAGGAGTAGTTGCAAAGACCCAATCGAGTATACTTTCATTACCAGAACTGTTGTCTGGTGTTCTTGGTAGGGCTATTACCTGCAAAAGACAACCAAAACATAAATGAAGGATGGTTAGATTTGGCCACTGAGTATTTCCAATCTGAAAAACTCTCAGCTATAATGCTAAGCTCAGTCATGACCTTAGAAATGAACTGGTAAAGGTCTCTTCACAGTGGATATATACATGGATAAATTGCTGGAATATGCCTCTGTCCTACACATATTATATCAATGAATGTAGTTTGAAAATTCAATGTTCCAACAAGCCAATAGCATGAAAATAAAATAATGAAAAGTATAGGTTAGCATGGAAACAACAGCAAATGTGCGACACTGCTATTTCCTGAAAACATTTGACCAAAAATCAAAAGCTCTCACAGGAACAGCTACCCAGAATGAGACTGCATGGCACACTTTGTCCACCATAGCAATCTTGGAAATTCAAGCATGTAGCATAACACGAATGACAGAAACCATGGCAGCTACATCCGTATAATGTCAATCAGTATATAAGTCAGTATTATTATTGTATCACTGTGATTTCAGTGTCACGTGAACCTTAACATACACACTTCAGCTTGCATGTCAAACTAAGCATACACAGATTTTCTTACACTGATGACAAATGTTCACATAGGTAATACAATATTAGAACATTATTCATCATTGTACGTACACATCGTACACTACCAAATGTAATGTCGTACCTTCACATGTTGTATTGTGTTAATTAAATGAGTATAAATGTAATGGTCTGCTGGCAGTAAGCACAGTACAGTTCTAGACACATTTCATAGCATCATTTCAATTACAAATAGGTAGCAAGTGCATCCTTACAATGCCAAAGAAAAAGAACAGTATACAAATGTCAAACTTCTGCTAAGAGTCAGCAACAGCAGCACAACAAAGGCACTCAGATGTAAACAGTCACTAGCATGACCTTAGTTCCTAGTGAACATACCTTACCCAGTCTTCTGTTACAATGTGGATCACAATAAATATACAGTTATGCATATGAACTGTGCTTATACTGTCCAGCTATCAATGAGACATATGAAAATATTGTATTTTCTAATATGAACTTTTCCCTTTTAAAACTGTGTAGCACACAAGAGGGGAGTATACTTTACAACAAATGTACATTTAACCAGCATCATATTCTTACACTCAAGTGCACAATCATACAACTGGCTATACAAACTATCACTATCAAAGAAAGGTACAAATGTACGTGACAGCATACATCTGTAAAGCAAATATACTGAAAATTATAAAGTTTCGAATATGTGCAGTGCAAAACATTTGTCGTACATCACACTGTCAATGCCGTAGTATAATGCAGATGGATCAAAGCAAATGTTACTCGTATATAATCCACTGCCTAAATTGCATAACACGCTGTGTAAGTACCACGCTGACAAGATTATACATACTCCGTGGACATGGCAGACATCACTGAGATGCGACAAACAAGTAGATGTTCTGAAGAACATCACTCCCGCAGTACAATGTGCAGTTTGCAGTACTCTTAGAAGGATGTACTAATCCTTGTTGTATATTGTTTCAGCTTGTTAATTCACAAGTGGAGACACTTAAACTTTGCTTTCTTGTTTTGTCAACAGCAGTCCCTATGTCACTTTAATGACTCTGTAAACCACACCCACTACACATATATTTTGCTGCACTTTTAAAACGAGACATTACATAGTACAGCAGCAAGTAGCGACTACTCAAACATACTGACACAGTACTAACATAGTACAGCAGCAAGTAGCAACTACTCAAACATACTGACACAGTACTAACAGCATGCACATACTGACACCGTACTAACAGCATGCACATACTGACACCGTACTAACAGCATGCACATACTGACACAGTACTAACAGCATGCACATACTGACACAGTACTAACAGCATGCACATACTGACACCGTACTAACAGCATGCACATACTGACACAGTACTAACAGCATGCACATACTGACACCGTACTAACAGCATGCACATACTGACACAGTACTAACAGCATGCACATACTGACACCGTACTAACAGCATGCACATACTGACACAGTACTAACAGCATGCACATACTGACACCGTACTAACAGCATGCACATACTGACACAGTACTAACAGCATGCACATACTGACACCGTACTAACAGCATGCACATACTGACACCGTACTAACAGCATGCACATACTGACACCGTACTAACAGCATGCACATACTGACACCGTACTAACAGCATGCACATACTGACACAGTACTAACAGCATGCACATACTGACACAGTACTAACAGCATTCACATACTGACACAGTACTAACAGCATGCACATACTGACACAGTACTAACAGCATGCAACTGATATTTTCTCAAGAACACTGTGATGATGTAACATTTGCCCCAGGAACAGTGGGGCACATTTACAACTACGCTCCCAGTCAGCAAGGCAAAAATATACTACTGATAGATGGGTACCTGTACAATTTGGAGAGAGGACATTGTGGCAGAAAGTACTGGAGATGTACACTTAAAAGGATTAATAATTGCAAAGGCAGATTTGTTGCTCTAGTGATGGTGAAAAATCATTACTGCCATCAGCACATCATCAAGGACCTGACCCGAGAGTGACAATAACATGTGAAAAAATGCATGAGTTAAATGTGCAAGTGATGACATCCCATGACAATCCATGTGAGCATGTCATTGACTGCATGGAAGCCACAACTGCAGATGTAACTGTAATAATACCTTCAAGAAAGTCTATGACTTACACTGTTAATAGGGCTAAACACCAAGTCCTTACCTCTGATGCTACCTTCTCGACACATTAGAAACAAACCCCACAATGTGCTTTGTGTAGCAAGGTGAATGGTATAGTATTAAGTGATGGTGATATCAACTTTGAACAATTTGAGAGAGCTGAGCAAAGCAGACGTGGCTCACTGGTCATTGTAAGTCTCGCTCTTGCACTCTGCTATACACCTTAAATGGCATACTCTGTAGTGGTTTCTCATTGGTACATTGCATTACCAAGACCAACTCTCTGAGAATGTACAACAGTCTCTGGAACACATTGTTCTAGCCAATGTCTTTCTATGGCTTCAATGGCACAGCAATCATTGTGATGTCAAATTTCAAACCTGCCTTGATTAAAAGTATTGCACAGAATATTGTTGGGGCAATATCAAAAGGGTGTTACTGTCACTTTTGTCAGAACATTTAGCAAAAGATACAATCTCTTGGACCAACAAAAATTTATAGTACCCACATAGGTTCTCCATGCTTTCCTTCACGTTCATGTGTTTTCCCTTTCGAACATTTAGTGAAACCATAGCTGCTTGCAGCACCCTCAGACATAACTGTCCTGTTGAAATACTGCCTTTGCTGACATTAGATTAAGGAGACATAATGTCTGGAAAAGCCACGGAAGTTTCCGATACATACTGTGACATTTATCTGGATTTTCCCAGTATTTCCACACTCATTTTGGAATGGGACTGATGTTGCAGAAAACGGCTTACCACAAACTCAAAACCTAGTGGAAGCCAGGCATCACCGAGTATGATACCTGTTGGTAGAAGAAAAGTAGGTCTTTATGTAGAGACAAATCTGCTCAAAAGAAAGCAGAACACGGCAGATGAACTGCGAGGTAGAAAAACAGCGAGTATGACAGTTACACTTCCAAACAGGCAGCATTGTGAGTACAACAACTACATCCTCAGTATGTTGGAGAACATGACAGTTACACAACCCTACAACTATTATGTGCATTAGCTTCCCATGTAAAGGGTAGTACACATATGTTGTACACTGCTAAATACGTGTCTTATTGAGTTATTACTCATTAAATAGGATACACCAAGCAGCAAAAAGTCTGAGTGGTATGTTATCACTGACTGCTTCTTTTTAATTTAAATGCCAATATGCTAACTTGTCTATTAGGAATAGTGATGTGTCACAATTCATACAATTAGCCGCTAGACTATATTCTTCTGAATTGCTGTCATTGTCTTCAGCTGTCTGCAAAATGACATTAGGTCATAGGATCTTAGGAAGTTACTAGGCTATTGGCTCTTGAGGCCCTTACAAGCCTAGCCAAGAATTTAGCCCATATTTCAACAAGTCAGTACCCTATGCCACTGTCCAGTAGGGACACGTGGAATCCCAGGGGTGTATTTTCGGTTCCCCATCCAGTTATCCACATTGTGCTTAAAAATGGTTAATGAGGTACTCTGCTTTACAAGGAGAGGGTGTCTATTCCACAAAAAGGGAAATCTCTGGGTCACAAATCTGTCCCACCATGTCCTATTGATGTCACAGACCAGGTTGAGGTCACGCATGCGGGTTACTCATGTGGAGCTCGACTTGCGGATATGCAGCAGTCCTATCAGGGCGAGGTCTGAAATTGCTTTGTATGCCAGACAGAGGTCACCTCTGAGGAGTCTTTTAGGGTATCTGTGTAGGGTAGATGTTTGAGGCCCTGGCTTCTCCGGGTGAGGAACCTCTGTGGTCTCTCCAGCTGCTGCATGTGCTTTGTGAGGTACATGCCAAAAGGGGCATTGTACCCATGCCAAAAGGGGCACTGTACTCAATAATGGGTCTTTGTACTCAATAATGGGTCTTATAAAAGAAGAATACAGGGATGCTATGACCACCTTGTCCCTGGATGAGACACCCTTACTAATGAGGTGGGCCATGTAGAAAGCTTTATGCACAACAGAGGCAATATGGTGGTCAAAAGTCAATTTGCTATAAACCTGGGTGCTCAAGTCCCTCATGACTGATTGTGTGCTTAGTGCCTTATTATTAATGTGATCACTTGTGGGGACATCATGCTCCCCAAAAGGGATGATGATGCATTTTTTGGCATTCAGTTTGAGGCCATGTTTCTGGCACCAGTCATTTGTTTGGGTGACACCCTCTTGGAGGATGTCCACATCACTAGGGGAATGGGTGACAGCATCTGCAAACTTAGTCAGCCACAGCCCACTAGATTTATCCTGCACCTCCGACCTCCGAGAAGTATATCCCAAACAGCTGAAGCCCCAAGACTGATCCCTGGGGTACACCACTTGTTACAGGTCTACTGCTTGAGATGGCTTCCCCTATTTTGACTAGGTGGGTCCTGTCAGTGAGCCAGTTTGCTACTCATCTGGTAACATACAGATTAATGCCTAGTTATTTATTTACTTATTTTACATTTGTTAACTGGGATAGTCCAACTGGATACATGTCCATTTTCAGTGGAGGCCTGGGAAGAAAAGCTCCAAAGAACACATATGCAAGACATACAAACAAAATAGTCTAACATGTTTCTAGTATACACAACCAGACCATATAGATGAGCACATATGATTAATTCCTTGACAAAGACATACAGTATGATCAATCCATATACAAACAATATTAAAGTATGTTAAATATCTAGAGTCACATCATGCATCTGAATGTGGTATTGATAAGACTGTACAGTCCTATCAGGAGATTATGTGTTTAAGGCAAGAGTTACTGCAGGAGTGAAGTAGGACTGAAGTTAGCTTGGTGTGGAGCAGGGACATAACCATTTGTTGCTGAGATGGCTTTGGATAGATTTTTTTAAATTTGGATAGAGAGGATTCCAGGGTAATGGATGAAGGCAGGGAGTTCCAAATTTTGGATATACAAGATGAGTATAGGTAGTCACCAGCATGGTTGTGGGATCTAGTAACTGTTGATAGTAACTTGTCTGTGGAGCGGAGTTGCTTAGGACAGGAGTACTGCTGAATTAGGTTGCTTAAAGCTGGTGTTTTATTTGGGTGGGACAGTGATAATGAGTTGATTGCAGAGTAACAAATTTGACAGTTCAAGCCAGTCCAATTGTTTTAGGTTATGACAGTGATGGGTTCTAAAAGAGGAGTTATTAGCAAATTTGGCTATTTGATTATAGCAGGTTGCCAGTTTGCTGGTTTCTGTTTTGGATAGATTTATTAGTATTGAGGATGCACAAAGTAATGTTGAGAGCAAGTGAGTGTGAGCAATTGTGGTCCTAGCACTATGGGTCAGGAAGGATTTGTGTTTGTAGAGACTACCTAGCTTTCTGTGAGTGTTTTAAATAGTTAGATTAATGTGGATATCAAACTTTAACCTGTTATCAATGGTGACGACTAGCAGTTTTGTGTGGGATTCAGGTGTGATGTGTACCATTTTTAGAGTGGATATTGAAAGTGGCAGTAAGGCTGGTATTTTGCGAGGGGTGAAATAGCAGGATCTTGGTCTTTTTGGGCTTAAGAATGAGGCCATTGTCAGTAAGCCAGTTTTCAACCGAGTGGAAATTATCCTGGATTTTATTGTGTAGTTTTTGCAGGGTTGAGCCACTGCATATTATAGTGGATATGTCTGCGTATTGGATAAGGCTAGTGCTATTTGCTGCTGAGTGGAGATTGTTTGTGAAAACTGAGAATAGCAAGGAACCCAGTATTGATCCCTGAGGTACCCCAAGAGTGACTGGTAAAAGTGGAGACAAGTTATTGTTCTACCGTACTGCGTGTTGCCTGTCCCTAAGATAGATGTCAAACCAGGGGATTGATTGGTTGTCTAAGCCTATGTTTTGAGGTGGCAGATGAGTTTGTCATGGCTAACCATATCAAAGGCTTTTGATAGGTCTAAGAAAAGGGCAGAAGTACGTTTACCATTGTTCCTGTTATGGTTTATGGTATCTGTGAATGCTAACAGAGCTGTGGTGGTACTATGACTTGGATGGAAACCATGCTGAGTTTTAAGATGTGAGTTCCCGATTTATAAGGTGGGACATTAGCTGATGGTGGATGCATTTTTCTAATATTTTAGAGAGTGGAGATAGAAGAGCGATTGGTCGGTAGTTGGATATGTCATAGGAAGTGCCCCTTTGTGAAGAGGTATGATATAGGCAGTTTTCCCAAATCAGGGGCACTGTAGCTTCATTGACTGATCTATTGATTAGTATAGTAACTGGAACAGCCACTTTGCTGCTGGGGAATAGTTGAGAGAGTTTATCTATTACACCTGTGTGGGGAATAGTATCAAAGGCTTTGACCAAGCCAAGATAGGTGGTGTGCACCATCTTTCCCTCATCCATGGCCTTGGTGACTGTCTCAAAGAAGTCTATCAAAGTTAACAGGCATGACCTCCCCTTGACGAAACCAAACTGTGTGGGATCGAGTGTCTGGACATTGCCAATGTCCTTGTTAATGAGATCCATGATAATCTGCTCGATGGCCTTGCAGATAAGAGTAGTTAGGCTGATGGGTCTATAATTTCCTGGACTGGTGGATGCTCCACCTTTGTGCAAAGGGATGACAGTGGTTAATCAGCATTTGAACCTAGCTGGAGGGGGTTGGGGGAGATGGTGACTTCGAAAGGGACTGCTTTGTGGTCAGATCTTACAAGGGAGGATGACACTGTAGGGATTCTGCAGTGGCTACTCATGTTGGTTAATACCAAGTCCAAGATATTTTCACCTCTTGTGGGGGTGTCAACCAACTGTTCCACACCATTTGCATTGACAAAAATCAAGGAATCTCTGGGCATTTGTGTTTTGGCATGAGTATTTCTTCCAATCTATGGTTGAATAGTTAAAGTCACCCAAGATCAGGGTAAAGGGTTGAATCTTGATAGATTCGAAAAGGCCCAGATAGGGAGAGTGGGCATTTTGAGTGAAAGTTGGAAGGCTTAAACTCCTTCTGTTTTGCTGCCCACGGTTTGGGGTCTGAATGAATGATAGGATGAGTAAACTGGTATGGCTGGGGTGCTCTCCGCAACTTTGAACCAGGTTTTTGTGACTACATACGTTAGCTTCTTCCAGGGTTAAGAATGCTTGCAATGAGTGCAGTTTCATGTTTAGACTCCTTCCGTTTAGCAGCATGGCCTTTAATTTATGTTTTGATGAAATATTCATGTTGGTAGTTTTGACCTCATGGCATTGCCTAATAATGGCACAATGGGGGAGGCAAAAACCTTTGCCAGGAGCCTGAAGTCCAACGAAGAGAAATGCATGCCATCTCTGGCAAAGCATCAAAATGCATGCCATCTCTGACAAAGCATCATGGTTTGTCAATCATGTCATCCCAGGCTGTCAGGTACTGGATTCCCTTGGAATGACACCAGAAACTAAGCCAATTGTTAAAGTCAAAGTCAATCATTTTCTGTTTGTATTGAGCCATCACTCTGGGTGATGGTAGAATGCTGCTTAAGGCTAGAACATACCTGCCTGGGCCACATATTCAGTGAGCTTATCATGTCTCTCTTCATATAGTTCAGGGAGGTATGTCTAAAGTCATTCACTCCAACATGGACTATGACAGAGTTATAACAGCACCCACTGAGAGATGCGAGTGCATTGGTGATACGGCAGATTCTGGCACACGACAAACAACTAACCGTAACTTTTTCCTTACCCAGCCTGGTGAGACGCACATCTGTGTGTCTCACAATGGAGTTTCCTATGACTAATATGTTGGGTTTATGTTTAGGCCTTAGTGGCTATGAGACACAGATATGTCAACTATGTGTGGTGGCCAGTGGAGTTCACATGGGTTTATGCCTCGAAGGTCTCTTTTGTTTGGGTATGCTTTTGTTGAGGACCTCTGCATATGTGGGGGTGTGTTATGTAGGTGTGGGTGGTGTTTGAGATGTGGTGTTCATGTTGCCAACCTTCTCAGTGCCAGACATACTGTTTTTTGGGGGAAGAGAGCAATGACACTAGGTGCTTGATGTAATTGCATCTCTCACAAATTGTGTTCCTAGGTGGTAGTAGTAGAGGGTGGTCCATGTACATGAGGCAGTTGCTACACTGTCTCATGATGCCCATATCATCCAGACTGGCAGAAAAAAATGTAGGAAATTGTCCATCCATATTTGTCAGAAACTGAGGGAGAAAGGCCAGAGAGAACTAAGAGGGTAAAGTGAGGAAGGTCTACGAGTCGTGCTACTAGGTGATAACTCAAGTGCTACTAAGGGAAAACATGTAGCTGGAATACCGCAAAAAGGGTTAAAAACCGGGCAGCTGAAGCTCTGGATGCCGCAGACCTGTATCTAGACTGTGCTACTCAATTTTAAGGTTAAGAACACAGTAAAAAAAAAAAACTCACTATGAAGCACAGATAAACCACTTATATAGTCAAAAGAACAGAACTCACAGTATGCAAAATACAGTCAAGCAGTAACAAAATGCAGTTAAACAGTAATGAATTGCAGTAGATAGCAATGAAATGAAATATAGTTAATCAGTAGATTGCTTTAAAACAGCAGCTCACAATTACAACAGTAAAAACAGTATTCTGCTGAATTACTGCTTTATTTGTGCTGTCATCAATTTAAATCAGGCTACCAACAAGCAGTAATAAATATGGCAAACTAAATGCAGTTAAACTCCTAAATACAAGCAACAAAATGAAGTAGGAAGAGGTACAATTTTTTTTTTCTTTTTTTTTTTTTAGCAGAAAGTGAGGTGACAGAAGATAATTCGAGGTTAAGAAGCTAAAGGGGTGGGTCTTTACAAAGTTCTCACTATAAACAATAGAATGTGCTGATGTAATGTGACTGGGGGGGTGTCCAGTATCAACTTTATAGCAGAGGCGGGCAATTCAAAGTCATCAAGCTTTACCACAACAGCAGCAGCTGGGTAGGTGAGATCTAAAAAAAAAACACAGTTGCACAGATTAAACAGACATGCAGTAAAACAGATGTGCAGAAAACAGTTGAAAATAAGCCATTATCTCTTTCCATTATCACAGCAGGGCAATGGCAGAAGCCCTATCTCACTGCAGCTTTGAACAGCTTTAAGCAAACAAGTACAAACGGGTTTAAAACACTTGCTATTTACGGCAGAGAAACAGAAACTAGCCAAATTATCCAATCAAAATAACACAGCATTGCAGGAATGCTTCTACCTAGATCAAACTTGACTGAATTCTCTCTCCCACAAAGAAACAGCTAGGCCTCTCTAGATAAAAGATTCCACTACAAGCTCCAAAGGTCATAAACAATAACAGATATTCAGCTCTATCAGCTCTATCCTAGTGTTTTTCAGGTACAGCAACAAGTACAAAGAACAGACAACAAAAAGGAGACTAAAAACAGTTGCAGAGATTAATTAAACAGATATGCATTAAAACAGAAGTGCAGAAAACAGTTGAAAATAAGTACTCATCTTTCATCACAGCTGAGCAATGGCATAAGGCCTACATCATTGCAGCTTTGAACAGCTTTGAGCAAACAAGTACAAACGGGTTTAAAACACTGGCTATTTAAGGCAGATGAACAGAAACTAGACAAATTATCCAATCAAAATAACAGCAGTTTTTCACAGACTTGTCCTGTTGGTCAGTCACAATTTTGGAACGCTTACTTAGAAGTATTATGCATCGGGCAAAAGTGAATTCCAACAATTTGTAATTGTATTGTATATGGGGCTTTCCCACAGGCCTCTGCTGAAAATGGACTATGGCTCAGTCGGACATACCCGGTTAACAAATATCAAAATAAATAAATTTTGGTCACGTCCCACAATATTTGGATTTCCCTAACCAATGTCTTTATTATTCTTGTTTTGGCCTCCCACAGGACAAGGGGCTCTGTTCAGAAACAGAGGTATCTACCAGTGCAGGGGGCTCTGTTCAGAAACAGAGGTATTTACTTTCAGAGTTTGAGAAGTGGTAGTCAGTCCCATAGAATAAACAAATGAAGTTCTGACTATGGCCAGACAACTCTCTGGTCCTGGCAGGAGAAACTGGACTTACCGATCCTGAGTGGAGGGTGTACAGAGGCTGGAGACATATATAGAGCTATAGTCCAAGGGATGCTGGGACACTGGTTGATTTGCTGTTGAACATGGGTAATATGCTGATATTTCCCATTGTATGCCTGTCCATTGAACATCATGGGTTTTGTGATACAAATAACTGAGATGTCCAGAACTGGATAACCAAGTTTAATTTAATGAAGTGCTTTAATTCAAAACGACAGAACATCAATCAGAACGAAAGCGCTCAACATTTCATTAAATTAAATTTGGTTATCCAGTTCTGGATGTCTCAGTTGCTTGTACTGCAGCAAGTTTTTTTTTTTTTTTTTTTTTTTTTTTTTTTAAGTTTGTGATGTTGCCTTGTATGGTTTTAAGTTCTTAGTTTAGCATCATGGGTTTGCATGAGGAGGTTAGGGTAGGGCACTGATCAGTACTGACCAATATCTGGCTTGGCCTGGGTGAAATACAAAACATTTCACAAACAATAAATACAGAAATGTAAGCAGTAACAGAGTAGTTCAGCCTAGTGACATAGAAAAAAAAAAACGATGTATACGTGTATAATTTAGACACACACACACACACACACACACACACACACACACACACACACACACACACACACACACACACACACACACACACACACATTCTAGTGAATGAGGACAGTGAAGCAAAATGTGATCTACAATATAGCACGGAGGAGTCCAAGTTGGGTTCAGTACACCAGCTGAATGAGGAGAGGACCTGGGGTCAAGCTGAAGGTCAACTGTAGGAACCAAAAAAGTAATGCAAGAAGGCACACTCCACAGAAATGCATTTCCTGTGGGCACAGTAAGCCATACCTGAATACATGCTGCTCTGTTTTATCTTAACTAAAGACTACTCTATTCAAGACAAACAGAAGCAGCCACTTCATGCAGTGTCTGGGACTAAAACAAGTAAGAAAACACCTGCTACTGCTATTTGTCATGGGCCTACTATTAACAGTATCGCTATAGTGTAGTTTTAGACCAATCAGGAAGGAATGTCAAAGCCAGACAATGTGAAGGAGGTTACAAATGTTTTGTTAAGTAACTTGCAGCACAGACCAACATTTAAACTTTCCAGCATGACAACAATTACATACTATGCACAGTCCTGTATTTCCTGACTAAAGCTGCATTGCATTGCTTGAATACTTGTTGTTGTTGTTGTGACTTTCGGCTTTTCCCGGTTAGGGGTCGCCACAGCGGAACTCTGGCCCGCTAATGATTGGCAGTTGATTTTTACGTACAGAGTTGCCAGCTCTGATGCACAACCTTCAACGAAGGTACGCCCATTCACGCATGTCTCCACACAGAAGACGCTCTAACTGAGAGTCGAACTGGACAGCGTCTTACTGTGAGGCGACAACGCTACCTATGCTACATAAAAAGCACATATGGAAGGTAAGGTGAGATTTCATTTTACACAGCATCAATTACTGGCTGCTAGGGCAGAGGGTGAGGTCAGTTGAGTGGCAGACTGAATCAATTCAATGCAGTTCTGAGTGACAGCAGTACGAGCTGTTAACACTGTAAAGCACTGTTTATCCAGGGGAAGCTCTTTCCTAACTTTATGGATGAAGGCAGCAAAGGTGTTGCAGCCTCTCCATTCCATTCTCACAGAATGCCCAGATTTTTGCTTCACATTTTTGGTGTGTTCCTCAAAAAACTTGTGGTTTTCTGGCAAAACATTCAGGACTGAATCACTAAATAATGAATTTGTTCCCAAGCCAAAATTTGTGGCCTTTGAAAGCAACAGTTAATACAATTAAGAGAAACTGATGAAAAAGGGGCACCCGAGTTTCACAAATTAAGTAAACTGAGAAGGCAAGTACCGCATGCAAATATTTGAAGGGCTGCACACCTAATACTGAGCCCCTCTCTCATGTGCAACACTTGTCATGCCTGAAGTTGGGAATGTCTGACACCCAGATGCCATCTCCATCACATACCTACTGGGTTTTAAAACAACTCCCACCTTGAAGGCCCATATTTTTAAGGTGGCTTTTCTTTGCTACTACCTGCCAACCATCATGCCCTTTGCAATCAGTTGGTCCATTCCTTTTCCAGTTGGGCTAGATCTGATTGTGTAACAGTTGTTATTATGTTCATTAGTCCAACTCTGGACATATGTGGTGTGGCTTCTAGTGTCAAGTTTTATTTTTACTCCACTGAATATAACATACATACTAACATACATCTTGTTAGTCTAGCAACGTTCTTAACTTATAAGAAGAATATTTAGAATCTCTCCCTATTTTTTAGTATGTCTATTACAATAGATTATTTGCTTTTCTATATAATAAATGCATAGGCATTGGTTTGACTTTAATTTTCCCGGCACGTTTCTTTAAGTGGGGTGTAAACTTCATTGCACCATTCATTACAGATGGGGTGTAACAACATAAAGCAATCTTCCCTACAAGACGGTGTGGTCTAAACTAAAATACCGCCAAAGGTAAACCCTTGCCATACTCCACTTAGGCTGTGTATGTCACTGCAGAACAGTTTTAAGATGGCATCTTTATTCAGATTAGAAAGTGCAAAAAAAAAGGAAAGAAAGAAAACATACAAAAATTATGACCATAACACAAGGACAGAAAACTGGAAAGGCCATAGCTACCAAAGAATACAAAGGGAACTGCTGTGCCAACCACAGGAGGGGCTAGGGAGAGGTAAATTGAAAACAAAAGCAGAAATGTTATTTCTGGCTTACAGCCCAAGTGTGGATGTTAGTACACATAGCAGGTTATGTATTTGAGGCTGTTGTACCTCAGAGTGCGTTATGTATAACGGAAATAGAAATGGCTACACATCTTGTTACTCATTGTGATATGCTTATGGTTGATGGTTTGTGCAGTGAAAGGCACAACAATGTGAAGGCTGTTATTTACATGTTTTGCAAACACTACAACATACAGGTAGCTGACAGACATTACAACACAGGAACACATGAATAATAACAGGCAAAGTGATCGCAGAGACCATAAAAAGCCTAGTCATATAAATCTTATCAGTAGACAGACTTAAATGTTTTTGTCACCATTATAGGATCCAAGGAGATTACTAGGCTATTGACCTGGAAGTCATTTTAAGCCTAGCCGTTTCATCCCCAAATGTAATACCACAGAAATGCTGGTCAATACCCAAGATTGCATTTAGTGATGACTGCCCATGTCCAGGAGGGTTGTGGGCACCATCCCCAGTAAGAATTCATGGTGCCCCATCCACTCGTACAGGTTCCTCTTGAACAGTGTCATAGAGGTGCTCTATTTCACATGAATTGGTAGCCTGTTCCAAAGACAAAGCAGTCACTGGGAGATATCTGTCCCTCCGGCAAGTCCTATTTAAGTTGCAGGCCATATTTTGGTCCCTGGAACAGGTAGCCCTAGTTCCTTTTCATTTATGAATATGCAAGTTCATTAGATTTGGGTCTTGGATTGCTCTATAGGCCAAGCATAAAAGTCTCCCCTCAGCCCATTAGAAGTCTATATGATACTGATTATAGTGACAGGGACTTTAGTCAGTCTGTGTAAGGCACATGCTGGAGCCCCTTGATCTTCTTTGTTAGAAACCTCTGAAGTTTCTCTAATTGCTGCAGGTGCTTAGTACTGTACATGCCAAATAAGGCATTATACTCAATTACGGTCAGAAAAGTGCCCAATATTGGGAGTTATACCTTCTTTTCTCTTGAGCAGATGCCTTTACTAAGCAAGTGTGCTATGTAAAAAACTTTGCTTACTACAGTAGACACATGGCGGTCAAAGTTAAGGTCGGAGTCAACTTGTGATCCCAGGTCCCTTACCACTTCATGGGTACTTATGGTATTGCTGTTGATTTGATAGTGTGAGGGGACATTGTTTGTGCTGAAAGGAATGGTGCATTTCTTTGCATTCAGTCTGAGATTGTGACTAATACACCAGTCGTTGGTCTGCACGAGACCCTCCTGGAGCATAATGACATCATCTGGGGATTCAATGATTGCACCTAGTTTGCAATCATCTGCAAACTTTGTCAGCCACAACCCCTTAGTTTTGACCTGAACTTCTGAGAAGTATATACCAAACAGTAGGGGGCCCAGCACTGACCCCTGTGGCACCCCACTGGTAACAGGTTTGCTGACTGATGTGGAGTCACCCACTTTAAGAGTGTGTGTCCAGTTTGTGAGCCAGATGGCAACCCATCTTACAATGAATGGGTTTACATTCAGTTTGCTACGTTTATCTGTAATGCCTGAATCTGGGATTATGTCGAAAGCCTTTGCCAGGATGAGGCCAGATTTGCCTCCTCAATGACCTTGGTCACACTTTTAAAGAAATCCACCATATTTAACAGGGAGGATCCGCCCTTCATGAAGCCGAACTGCTTAGAATCCAGGGTTTCTAGGTCACCTATGTCTTTATTTATGAGGTCCATAATGATACATTCCATGGCTTTACAGATGAGGCTGGTCAGGCTTAAACATGGTATGAATACAGGTAATTCCATAACAACTACATAAAGGGCAGTTTTGGGTACATATGGGTGCTGAGACCAACACTAAAAGACTGAACCAATACCAATCTCATGAACTTTAATCATTCCCTAATTTAGGAGTGGGGTTCCTTACTGCCAAGGTATTAGAAACTCCAAACATTTGGAGAAATTAAATGAGAGAAGTCTGATAAAGCGTTCTAGGCACCTAGTGAGGATGCCCCACGTGCCCAACAAGCACTTTCAGTCTTGTTAAGGTGGTTTATCTCAGTCTGCATGGGCATGCCACAAGATACTACTGGAAGAGCTTAAAAAATGCTGCTGTGCACAGAGAAATATGTTCTTCAGGCTTAGCGTTCTACCACTGCAACCCTGACCAGGACAAGCAGTGTAATAAGATGGATGAACGTAACTCTTACTTGTTTATTTGCATTACATTTTTTTTACAATAAAAAGGCAGTAGCCATAGTCCTTGTTGCTGTAATTTCTAAGACAATTCCCACAAGTTTTGCCTTCTGTGTAAGGATCTCAGTTTTCATAGAGGTGCCTATTAAATGTCTGAAGACAGGTAGTAACTGCAGTTCTGGAAACTGTGAAAAAAAATAAGGGCAAATAGGGCAATATGTACCGACTCCAAGGTTGTGTTATCTTGCAGTATCCTTCCTACTCTGAGGTATAACAGCCCCAAAGTTATATAGAAATATCAGGGGTATACATGGAACAGCCCCCACTTCAGGACTGCAGGAGAAGAAGCCCCCTTGCATAAACAGTTGAAGCTGAAGAGTAAGGTTTGGAATTCACTATTACTCTGGCTTTATGTTTTCAAAAGTTGGGACTCACATTTTCACATCTCATGCTTCCCCCTGCTCCTCGTAATGCAATGTGCACCAAACTGGAAAAGCTCGCTCAGACTCTGCCATAAATTGAGAGAATGTTAGTTGGTTTGTTTTTCTTTCTTGCATTTTGTTTTGCTTCACTGCCTTCTAATTTGTACACTGTGATTTATTTTCTTTACACTGAGTTTAACTTATATTCTGCTTTTAACTGCATATTTAAATGAGGAAAGAGACCACAGCTGTGTGTCTCTTGTGAGTCACACACAAAGTAAATTTCCCACACCCTGGTGATGGTGTGTTTTTAGCTGCTTGCTTGTTCTGTTGATTTGAGCAGGTATTTTCTTCCCCTCTCCTCTGTCTTTGGCTACTGAGTAATCAAAAATTTATCATTTTGTGAAATCAGTCCCCTTAAGCTACTAAATTTATTGGCCATCCCATTGTATTACAGTGAGCCACAATACATTGTGCCCATCCCCTTCCAATCAGTTTTGCTCTTTTAAAATTAGTGGCTCCCTACTTAGATAGTTAAAGCTTGAGCTACCCCACCCCTTTTTTATATTTAACTGCTTAGTGCACACTGCAACTGTTAGGTTACTAACCAAATTTTTTTCCATCTTACCTTTAAAATCTGCAATATGTAGTCCAAGACCACCAATTATTAGAAATACCACATTCTGTCTCTCAGTAGTCATCTTGGGATCAGTGCTTCTGGTCAGAGAAGAAGTACAGGGATATTTTTTTCTGAAAGCCTGATAACTTCTTCATATGTACCAGATTGGAATTTGTGCTTCTATTTTGCTGCTGGTGAGAGGAAAGAGCAGAGTGCATTGATTACGGTTTCTGATTTGACAGCGAGTGTCTGTCTTGGACCTTCCAGATTGATCTGGTTGCTATTCAAGCCATCTAACAGGAAAAGGCTACAACAAGCCTACAGACCTTTGCATCATCTGGGACAAGACTGTGGGTCACCTAAAAGGCTGTGGCCTGCTTCTCATCTTGAAGTTTGTGCTAATGTTTTGCTTCTGGTGAGAGAAGAAGCAAAGGAGCACTGTATCCCAGCAGGGTGAAGCTGTGGTGAGACCAGCACTACTGATAACCAGGCAGTAGCCATTCAGGTGAATCCCCTCTTCTCATCATTCTTGACAAGCTAATTCTTTCTTTTCAGTAAATACTACTAGATTTTCAACTATCTAACCTAACTTCAGAATATCTCCCTAAATACTTCACCCATAAATCATCAGGGTCTACTTATTAGTTTCCCCTCAAGTGTTTGGCAGTGCCCTGTACAGACTCAGACACCTTGAGTTGACATTTTTCCTGTAAAAGCATCCTTGACATGTCACCAATACCTAGTTGCACTCAGGGCAACTAGTTTGCACTGAGAAGCACTGCCTCTAGAGTTGCAAACCAGATACTTCTGACATTACCTTATATTCTCACTGCAACCATCTTATCAACAAAAAGGGCTTGTTGCCATGGATATGAACTTTCCCACTATCTATGTTACCAGTTTGGTGGATATGGGCATCCTGAGGCAATGTAGAAATTGCTTCATCTTCACTGACAACCAGTTAATTCTCATACAAACCAATATGATATGTGAGAGAAGCACTCCTAATGTCAATCAGGTTGTCAACAGTACACATGCAACACCCACCATACACAGTTCTGAGCAGACACATAGGCCTACGTATGCTGAGGCACTTAAATGTAACCTTCCTAAACCCCAAAGACCTCCTACACCAAGTACACATAACAAATACCCTCAGCAACCTCGAATGCACCCTTTCAAAACAACACCCACATCTCATGCAGCCTCTCCCTCTATGCCTATAAGGCAAACCACCACACAATCCAACATTCTGGTCATTGGAGACTTTTGTAAGACACACCGATGTCCTTCTCATTAGGCTGAGTATGCAGAAAGTCACAGTCAGTCGCTTACCAGGGTCCAAGATCTACCACATTAACTACACACTCGGGTCACTGAACCACAAGTACCAGCATGACTCAGTCATAGTCCATGTGGGAGCAAATAACCCGAGACCTACCTCCATAGACTATATGAAGGGGAACATCATGGAGCTCTCAGAATGTGTGTCCCAGGCTGGTATGAGCCTAGCACTGAGCAGCATTTTACCTTCTCCAAGGATGATGCCACAATATGAACAGGAGATGACTGTCTTTAACAAAGTGGCTTAGTTTCTGGTGTCATTCTAAGGTGGTGCAATATTTTTCGGCATGGAAGGAGGTGGTCAACAGACCATGCTGCTTTGCCAGGGATGGTCTGCACCTCTCTCCCCTCTACACTTTCTAATATTAGCTAACACATTGTCCTCCTCCATAGTGCCTTTTTTAGGCAATACCAAACTGAAAGTATTTCCAAAACAGCAAATCAATACCAATAAAATCTAAAGGTGTTACTACTCAATGCTAGGAGTCTAAACAAAAACCTCTACTCCCTACAAGCTCTCCTCATCCTAAAGAATGCTGACATCTGTGCAGTCATTGAGACATGATGTAAAGCCATGGAGAGCACACTGGCAGTGTAAGGCTATAATGCCTTCCACATATTTAGATCAACTACTACACAAACAGGGCTAAAGGTGGAGGTTGGTGTAATGGTTAAAGTGCTTACCTTAGAAACACAAGGTACAGGGTTTGATTCTCACATGGGGTAATTGGTAGGCTTAAAATGGCCCCCCTGAGGACAATTAGCCTAGTACTAATCTATGAATCTATTTACATTAAAATAAGTATATCTCAAGGCTGGTCAAACAGGACAATGACTTCAGCTTTTCCACATTCAAATCACCATAGGGCAAAATCCTATACCACTTCCTTGCATGTTACAGGTCCCCCTCTGTGACCCAGGAAACCCATAACATGTACTTAAACATACTGGAAGCACCCACCATCCAACCCAGTACCAGTATTCTTGACTGACTTTAATTACTCCAAAATTAACTGGAAAATATATATACAACACCAAACGTGCAGATTTCATAAACTGTCAGTACACCAACCAGGGGTGTAAACATACTGCATCTGGTCCTCACTAATACAGTGCTGCACACACACACTAGTGTAATGTCTTCTCTGGTAAGGTCAGACCATAAAAATGGTCTCCTTTGAAGTAAAAATAAAACCTGGAACCCCAGCTAACCCATGAATATTAAGGAACTACTCAAGACTAACTTACTACTATTGAGTGATAACCTAGCAAAATTTCAAGCTCCATAAATCTTCAGAACACTGCTGCCTACTTGCAATTGCTCACAAAAACCCTATACAAACATGCTAAAACCTGCATAGAGGCAGCTGTACCCATCAGGAAGAAGTACAGAACTAACTCAAAAAACAAGCCACCCAGGTGGAATCACAACTTGCAATTGCTCACAAAACCCTATACAAACATGCTAAAACCTGCATAGAGGCAGCTGTACCCATCAGGAAGAAGTACAGAACTAACTCAAAAAACAAGCCACCCAGGTGGAATCACAACTTGCAATTGCTCACAAAAACCCTATACAAACATGCTAAAACCTGCATAGAGGCAGCTGTACCCATCAGGAAGAAGTACAGAACTAACTCAAAAAACAAGCCACCCAGGTGGAATCACAACATCAATAGTTTGTATAACAGAAAGAAAAAAATCATGGCAAAAAATAGGAGATGTAACACCCAGCAGGGTAAAAACACTCCTATTAAACTGAAAAAAAAACCACTACTCAGAGGACAAATAAAGCCTTCAAAAGCGAAAATTTAGGTAAATCTGGCCTCCCAGGCCAAGGACAACCACAAAGCATTCTTTAGCTATGTCCCCAACCTCAAAAGGCAATACACAATTATGTGCAGGGCTCATTGTTAATGGAGCCATCTATACTGAGCCAGAAGACATAGCAAACCTACTGATCAACAAATTCAGCTCCAAATTTACCCCTCGCTCTCCCCCCATCCTTCCCTCAGGAAATACCATTAAATATAACTCCCTCTGCTATCACTAGGGAACAGTTCCTTAATGCACTCTATAAGACCAAGAGCACTGCATCAATGGGTCCAGTCAATATCCCAGGATGCTTCTAAACAGCATGAAACATGACCTATCAGGCCCTCTGAAATTACTATTTAACTGTAGCCTCCAAACACAAACAGGCTCACAAATGGAGAACAGCAACAGTCATCCCTCTGTACAAAGGTAGACCATCTACAGACCCTGGAAACTTCAGATCCATAAGTCTCATTAGTCTCTTATGCAAAGCCATGGAAAGAATTATCATGGAAATGATCAATAATGAAGTAAGAAACCTCCAGTCACCCAATTTGATTTTGTCAAGGGCAAGTAATCCTACTCAACTTGATGGACTTCTTTAAAAAGGTCAAAGCAGTGGATGAGGGCAAAATGGTTCACACTGCATACCTTGACCTGGCCAAAGCATTTGAAACAATACCCTACTTGGGCATTGTTGGAAAACTCAAGATGTTAGGTATAAACTCTTATGTCATCTGATGGACAGCCAGCTGGCTCACAGACAGGACCCAGGAAGTTAGAATTAGGGAGTCTACCTCTACAAAGAAGCCAGTCGCAAGTAGAGTCACTCAGGAATCAGTCCTAAGACAACTCCTTTTTGGCATTTACTTCTCTGAACTCAAGGCCACTGTCAATGGCCTCTGGTGGACTAAATTTGCAGAGGGCTGCAAACAGTCATAGAATCCCCCAACAACATAAATATTTTCCAGGAAGGGCTAACACAGACAAACAACAGGTGTCAGAGCCAAGGACTAAAAGTAAACACCAAGAAACACATAATAGTAACCTTCAGGACGTCATCCACCAGGAGCTATCATACGGACAACATACCCCTAAGAGTTGGCCCAGCAGTCAGGGACTCAGGGACAAAGATAGGCAGTAATCTAGCCTGTCTGTTATGTGTCTTCAGCAGTGAGGAAATCATTCTATGCCATGCAACTTATAAACAAAAGTATAGCATCTATGTTTAAGGAGGTCATTGTTCCACTGTATATGGCATTCATCAGATCTAGCAAGGAGTACAATGCCCCTTTTGGTATGTACCTAATCAGGCACATCCAACAATTGGAATGTCTATAGAGGTTCATCACTAAAACAATACATGACTTAAGTAACATGCCCTGTGCAGTTTGCCTCAAGGCTTGGCTCTATCCCTGTATTGGGTCTCCTACAGGCTGCTGAGGGGAGATCTACATCTGGCATACAAGGCATTGTCAGACCCCCACCCTGATGGATGTCCTGCATGTTCACAGACCAAACAGCACCAGAATTACCTGTTCTAATATCTTAAACCTTGCCTGTGATATAAATAGGACCTGCTAGAGAGACAGATATATAACACAGAGACTACCCCATCTATGGAACAGGCTCTCCATCCATGTGAAGCAGAGTTCCTCCCTAACCTAATTCAAGTGTGACAGCTGGATGGAGAACAGGAAATACATCCATGGTTTGGCACCCAAGGCTCTAATGGACACATGCAGACTGTAAATAGTTCATCTCACAGGCCCCTGCTTGCAAACTATTTATCTCCCAGGCCCTGCTTACACTTATCAAGGGTATCAGACCTTGTCAGAGATTTGGGATGCATGGCTAGGCTTAAAAAGGTTGTTGTGGTCACTAGCCTAGTACACAACTATGAACCTATAAACATTTCTGCTAAAGAATAATTGAAAGGCCAAAAAGAGTTAAAAAGTGAGTTAGATGTGCAGGAGAAATTAGAAATACAGGCACTGATAAGCTTTCTGGTAAGGCAATGCAAACAGCACTGTTTTTTTTTCTTCAGATCACAAACTGAAAAAAAAAAAAAAAAGACAAGAAAACATAGTGTTCACTTGTTTGTGCTGCACTTGTGTCACAACTACAGGAAACGTAGTTTGTATTTAAGCAATAATCCACGACTGTGATCGGGTACATCAGGATGCAATACCCAGGACTGCGCACGGGTACATCAGGATGTAATACCCACGACTGCGCACGGGTACATCAGGATGCAATACCCACGACTGTGCACGGGTACATCAGGATGTAATACCCACGACTGTGCACGGGTATATCAGGATTAAATATCCACGACCGTGCATGAGTATATCAGGATGTAATACCCATGAATGTGCACGGGTATTTCAGGATGTAATACCCACGAATGTGCACGGGTATTTCTGGATGTAATACCCATGAATGTGCATGGGTATTTCTGGATGTAATACCCACTACTGTGCACAGGTAGTTCAGGATGTAATACCCATGAATGTGCACAGGTATATCAGGATGTAATACCCATGAATGTGCACAGGTATATCAGAATGTAATACCCACGACTGTGCAGAGGTATATCAGGATGTAATACCCACGACTGTGCATGGGTAAATCGGGATGTAATACCAGAACTGTGCACGGGTATATTGGGATGTAATACCCACAACTGAGCATGGACATATCAGGATTTAACATCTTGGAATGTGCACGGGTGTATCAGGATTATTATCCATGACTGTGCATGGGTATATCAGGATATCCACGACTGTGTACGGGTGTATCAGGATTTAATATCCATGACTGCGCATGGGTATATCAAGATTTAATATCCATGACTGCACATGGGTATATCAGCATTTAATATCCTGGAATGTGCACAGGTATATCAGAATTTAATATCCATAACTGTGCACAGATATATCAGAATTTAATATCCATGACTGTGCACAGGTATATCAGGATATCCACGACTGTGCATGGGTTTATCAGGATTTAATATCCATGACTGTGCATGGATATATCAGGTTTTACACAGGGTTGGTGTGGTTTCATCAAAAGGGTGAAGCCAGAGTGAAAAAAAAAACAAAACAAACAAAAAAATAAATAAATAAAGCCAAACACTGTTAAATCCATATAGACTCACAAACAGGAGTGAATTACTGCTATTACACAATGAAGTTATTTAAGAAAGAAATTCAAAGTCAAAGTGAAATTTATTGTCATTCAGACCACACAACAGTGCAACTGAATGAAACGGTGTTACTTCAAACTCAATGTACATACAACATACACTGATAACATTAATACAACAATAACACATACCCTAATACTAATCCAACAGTAACAACAGTAAGACATTTATGCAGTGCAGTAACAAATACAATGACATGCACCAAGACTATTCCACTTACATCTGTCAGTACCCAAAATATTGCACAGATAATATATTGCACAGATCAGAATCAGACAGATTTCAAATTACATGGAATGCTAATATGGCATATTGCACAGAATGTTAACTTGGCATTGTTAATATTGCACATGAAGTATTGTACTTTCATAGAGTTATTGCATATGTCTGTGAATTAATTCAGCATTATAACTCCAGGCCTTGATAATCAGCATGGTGTATATTATTACTGGACTTCAGAAGTCTGATAGCTTGTGGAAAAAGGCTTCTATTAAATCTGGTGGTTTTGCAAAGTAAGCTACGGTATTTTCTGCCTGAATACAAACACAAGAACAGATGATGGACACTGTGAATGCAGTCTTTGACTATTTTGATGGCTCTGCTGAGACACCGAGCAGAGTGCAAGTCCTGAAACAATGTCATTGTATAAGGGTGCTGTAGTGCTCCTCTGCGTACTTCCTTGATTGTTGATGTATTGCGCATGCGTATGGGACTGCCATTCCAATGCTTGCATAGTACATCAGTGCAGTGCAGGAGAAGCAGCAGAGAAAAGAGAATATCCATTGCTGTTTTTTTGTTTTTTCCCGTCGATATACTTAATGAAAGAAATATAGACAAAGCCCAACATGATAGAAGGACAAAGGACCAAAAATAGGGGCAGATTTTAAATATTACTCTTATAAACTTAGAAAGTTGCTGGAATAAGAAGTTTTGTGTTAGCATGTGTTTTCTGAATGATATGAAGCCTGAACCTGAAATAGCTGTCATTACTTAATGACTTCAATCCCCACTGGCTTACCAGAAAACTACAATTTTTATGAGGAACAAACCAAAACTATGAAGCATAAATGTGGACATACTTGGAAAACCTGAACAGATTTTAGTAGGGATAGAGAAGAAATACAAGGAAAATCAGGTATATTTCTGTTTCTTTAGTTTTGCAGAATGCACCTGAGTTTTGTTGTAATTTGCTCTGCTTCCTAAGCCAGACAATAGCATATGCCAACACTGGCTGGACTTTTTCTTTTGGTATATGCTCGATTTACAACGGACATGCTGGTTTGGCTATCCAGTCATCATGCTAATGTCTGAATTGTAATGAGCTGTTATTGTATAATTATCAATAACCAGTAGCCATTAAAGTGTGATTACTAAATCCAAACCTGGCTTCTACCAAACTGACAGGAAAGCTCAGGACTGTTATTTTCTGCATTAGCACACAAACCTACAGGATATTTATTCATGGGGAAGTTGGGAATTATTTACATTAACTCTAGTTTTGTGATCCTGTATCTGTCTCCACTACCATACAATAAAGCATTTGTGAACACAAACACACTGCCTTTTATAGCTTATCATTAAAAAACAAATATTTACTTCACATAAACCATCTCCCTTTAAATCAGAATTTCTTATTATCAGATTCATTCTTGCCTGTTCCTACTCCTCAACAACACAAACTGTAGTATTCATGTACAAAAGCTTTGCTACATTTCAGAGATTAGAATACAAGTGACAAACAGCATTTATCTACATAAACAAAGTTTAATTAGCAGTTCAGCATACTTACCTCCAGCTTCATGATTCACTGTTTCAGCTTCCAGTACCACAAGTGATTCTTTTCAGGAGGTCACACCAGTGGTGTATGAAAATAAAGGATATAAACCCAAAGAAGTAATAAACAATCACACAGATCAGATTACTTATATAACATCCAACAAAGACACTACTATTATCTCCTCCACTTCCTGTCCTTCTCTAAACTGTGTCCCCATATTATGTTAATATTCTGTTTAATATTCATAAGACAAAGAGGGTAAAAGAATAACAGGAGGGAGGGATTTGTCTAAATATTTAATGAGATAGGCTGGTATATCCAGCCCTCACTCCACACTCTTAAAGGATCAATCCCAAGGATTTTTTTTGTTTGGATTCTGATCTTTGTTTACATTTTCAGTCTGGCTTTCTGGGCACGTCCTAACTTTGGCTGCAGGGGGTTGGTGGAGGGTGCATACAGGAAACTTCAGAGAAGTTAGGCAGATTCCTCGTCAAATTGCAGTTGTACTCAAAACAGCTCTCACTGAGTGATTCATTAGTTTCATCTGTCCTTTTTATCCTCAGAAAAAATAGCTTTTCAGGAATGGTATGACTTGCTAATACCCTGCACGAAAGGATCTGAGCAGTGCAAAGTTAAAACACTGGTAAACAGAGCTTTCAGTTAATTTTATTTCATATTTTAATTTTGTGCTGATTTCTAAATGCTAGCTAAGTGCAATGATTTTTATGACACAAATGCCCTAGCTTCTGATGAAAGCATCTGAAAGTTGCAAGTTTCAAACAGTAGTAGAAACAGTATTGTTTATTTTTTCATGTTCAAATTGATCTCTGAATATTAGCCAAGTGTGATGGTTTTCTTACCTGCTAAAAGGTATATGTCTGATACAGGGTTTAAACATGAGTAGACAGTCTTCAGTTCCTTTTATTTGTAGTCTACCTTGCTCAGATAAACTCTGAAAGCTGCTAGAATAACACAATTTGCATTATCTGCATTTTCTGAAGGATAAGAAGTCTGAGCTCAGATATATGTCATTATTTAGTGGCTTTCATCTTCATTGATTTGGAGGAAAATCACAAATTTTATGTGCAAAAGACGAAAAATATCAGATAAAAATCTGGGCATTATGCAAAAATCTGTACAGTTGAGGGGTATGGCGGACAGACACACTCATGCATTCCTTTAATTTCATATTTTATTTTGCGCTGTTCTCATGCATTTCCTACTATACGTGCTACATGCTACATGTTGGTGACTTAGTGGTTGCACTGTATGATATGCCTTTAAGCAGTTTTATTTCTCTTTCTACCTTACAAGTGTATGCATTGGTACTTGATTCCACTGTTATCTGTAGACAGGTAACTGAAATGATACAGTGTGGGGTTTATGATTTCATTATGTCTCTATTGTCTGACGAGTGGCTAATTCCCTGTCTGACAGTCCTTAGTCTTACACGACACTTTTCAAACTGTTGTTGCCATTCCAAGTTACTTACACGAAGGCAACATTAGAGCAGTGACACAACTAGTATCCTACCCTCTTCACTACCTCATTCTCCAATACTTTGCCCTTCAGGGCAAATCAACACAAAATAGATCATTTTTCTTGTATGTGTGTGTTGTCTCCTGACTTCATATATTGTTTTTGTACAATTATATACAGAGTCACTGTAGGGCTGCCACATCTCCACGTGCCCAAAGTGGGATTTTTGTATGAAAATGTGAGATTTTGTAGGACAAACCACACCTACAACCAGTGCAAAGGACTGAACTTCAGTTTACTGCCAAAATAAAAGCTAATTTTTTTTAGAATTTGATTTATTTATACTGTTTCATATAATATTTGTGTTTCAAAGACACGATAATGGATTTATGCATGTATTGAAAGGAAATGTAGGAAACATTTTTGTCCTAAAATTCTCAGCAATTTCCTGTGGGATCAGTAAAGTATTTCTGATTCTGATATTTGACATTGTTGATGTTTTTTCACAGGACACAACTGCCCAGGCAGTAGCTGTCTTGCATAAAGTGGGACATGTGATAACCCTATGTTACTGACATTACTAAAGATCTGCAGCACACATTGGAAATCTGTTCTGTAAAATAGTGATGGTCACTACTGCAGTACAACCATTCCTTAATACCCTGCTACCTGTCATTATGTCTAGATCAAAAATTCTCTTTTCAGTACCAGGGTTACGTTCTCACTTTGTTATAGGGGGATATTAAACACAAGGGTCCATCTATTTTTGACTGTATTACTGAGATTATACAACATTATATTCTTTAATCAAATGTCAATAAGTGCATAAAAAAAATAAATAAATGTACTTGAGACCATGTAGCTGTGCTCTAATACACATCCTACTCCTGATCATACTGTGTCGTGCCATAAATAAATAATAACTGTACTTGAGACTGTGCAGCTGTGGTCTAATACACATGCTACTCCTGATCATACTGTGTCATGCCATAAATAAATAATAACTGTACTTGAGACCGTGCAGCTGTGCTCTAATACACATGCTATTCCTGATCATACTGTGTCGTGCCAAAAATAAATAATAACTGTAATTGAGACCATGCAGCTGTACTCTAATACACATGCTATTCATGATCATACGGTGTCGTGCCATAAATAAATAAGAAATGTACTTGAGACCATGCAGCTGTGCTCTAATACACATGCTATTCCTGATCATACTGTGTCATGCCATGAATAAATAATAAATGTACTTGAGACCATGCAGCTGTGCTCTAATACACATGCTATTCCTGATCATACTATGTCGTGCCATAAGTAAATAATAACTGTACTGGAGAACGTGCAGCTATGCTCTAATACACATGCTATTCCTGATCATACTGTGTCGTGCCATAAGTAAATAATAAATGTACTTGAGACCATGCAGCTATGCTCTAATACACATGCTATTCCTGATCATACTATGTCGTGCCATAAATAAATAATAAATGTACTTGACACCGTGCAGCTGTGCTCTAATACATATGCTACTCCTAACAAACTAGTACCAAAGCTCAAACCGGTAAAACAAAAACAAGGCAAAATGCAGCTGCTGGAAACTGTAGTCTGATGAAATGACCAACAAAGAATAGCGTAACACAATTTTATTTCCGCTTTCGTCCGTAGACTTCTTCAGAATGATATAAACTCACAAACTTGCACTTTAAATACTAACAGAATTACCATATAATAATTAATTAACATTAATTATCCAATTAAAAAAATATTATTTAAAAAAACAGAACCCTTAATACAGAAAATACTCTTAAAAACACATGATATTTTACAAAATATGCAAACTAATTAAATCATTATTTTTAACTATTTTCAATTTTTGATGTTTTAAAAAGCATTTCACATTTATTGATTCATTTAAACCTGGTGCATGATCTGATTTCAACTTTATTTGCCATTGGGTTTCCTTTTGTAATAATAAATTTTTAAAATCTCCTTCTCTCATGCCTTTTTTACATACTTCCAAAATGGAAAACAAAAATTTACTAAAAGATTTGCATACCAGGCTATGCTTAAAAAGGGCATTTTTGTCATCCCTTGTTTTGATGCTATATGAATGTTCTCTAATACGTGTTCTAAGTTCCCTCGTAGTCATGCCCACATAAAATGCAGGACATGAAGAACATAGTGCTATATAAACTATACCTGCACTACGACAAGTAACATAACCTGGAACAGAGAAGGTTCTATCTACACTAACAACAGAGATATATGGACCAACAGAAATATATCTACACATGTTACAATTATTGCAACAATGCATTCCCTTCTTTACTGTGTTAACTCTCACTTGACTATCTTGATGTTGTACCAAAATGCTCTTTAAATTATTGTCATTTCTTTGAACAAAAAATGGCCTATCCCCTAAAATACTGTACATTTCTGCGTTACCTCTAATTACTCTCCAGTTTTTTGTGATGATATTTTTAATATACCTACTATCTGAATTCATCCCCAGTGTACACACCATATTGTTAGTTGAATTACTACATGTATTAATGACACCCAAATTGATACATTCTGATGTCAAATTCAATAATGGTGGAAAATCACTACTACGTCTATTCAAAATGTTAACAGCTATTTGTTCCAGATTTATTTTGGGAAAACCTCTATTCAAAAATAATGAGGTAATAAACCCGAACTCATCTAAAACATCAGATTCCTTTGATGTCATGCGACTGGCTCTGATGAACTGCCCTTTGGGTATGTTTGTAATGACATGTGTTGGATGGCCACTTTTATAATGGAGATAACCATTATTAAACGTTTTCTTCCTGTGAATGGTGCTATGTATTCTCATGTCTTCAGAATCCCACCTCAAATTGACATCTAAAAAATCAATGATACTACCTTTGCCCCCCATAACAAATTTGATATAAGTTGACAAAGAATTAATATGACTAAGAAACAATTCACTGTTAACATCACTTTGATCCACAATAAAAAATAAATCATCAATATAACGGCAATAGAATACAATTTTAAATTGATCCACCAGAAGTGACATGGATTGATGTTCCCACATTGCCATTACTACATTTGCATATGCAGGAGCAGCCGGGGACCCCATAGCTGCTCCTTTACTTTGTCTATAATAAATTTCTTCAAAAAGAAAAAAATTATTTTCTAAAATAATTTCTAGAAATCTGCAAATTAAGTTGATAGTGTTCACTGTGAATCCATTGTAATGGTTAGACAAAAAATTGCGTACTGCCTCTATGCCTAAATCCTGAGGGATACAGGTGTACAGTGATACTACATCTACTGTAAGCATTAAATGCTTCTTTGGATTGAAACAAAATGTTGTGAGAAATGAATTTAATTTATTTAAAAAATGCCATGAGTCACGTAAATAGGATGTTTCATTATAAATGGTAGGTCCCAACAAAGCGTCAATGACCAAAGCCAACCCCTCAGTAACTGAATGAGATGCAGACACAATCGGTCTAAAAGGGGGATTAATGAGAGACTTATGGGACTTAGGAATCCCAGAAAAAACTCCTATGCGTGGCTGATCTATGACACAAAATTCGTATAATTCACTACTGATGTCACCCTCCATAAGGGCTTCATATAAATATGAGTGAACAGCTCGTTGTCGTTTATGAATATCAAAAAGTGAAATAATATCGTATTCCTCCCTATTGTTCAAGAGTTTCAAAACTCCTTCAGTATAAGCTTCTTTTGTCATCACAACTATATTGTTGCCTTTATCGCTCTTCATAAACCTAAAAATACTACATAACTCTTTTAACTTTTTCAAAGCTTTGCTTTCAGTGACAGTAAGATTATATTCACATTTTCGGTTGCTATTAAGCATAGATTCAATGTCTTGTATACACATTTCCTCAAAAATATTCAAAGTATGATGCAATTTAGGGCAAAAACAAGAAGGCTTTACAAATACTTGATTGGTTGTGGACACATCATGTAACAAATACTGTAGATTAAGTTTCCTAACATATTTTTTAACATCCACAACTGTTTTTACATAATTTGCCCTCGACTGAGGGACAAAATTTAAACCCAATTTAAGAATATTGATTTCTTCAGGAGAAAACACATAATCAGTTAAATTAATCACACTCAGATGACTAAAAGAAGAAGAAACTATGTTTCGTCTCCTGATGATTGAAGAAAGTTGTTAAAGATTTAAAAAACGGGTCTCCAATCTTCAATGAAGCTGGCTTGAATTTTTTAAAGTTATTGGTCGAGAACAATGAAAGAAAATTAGAACAGTTAAAAAACGAAATTGTAACCTTGGAATCATTTTTTAAGATACACTTTGATGATGAAAGCTTTGGTGATTTTTTTAACAACATGTTACATGATTTGGAACAATCTGTTAATGATAACATCAACAGAAAACACAACAAATTGCTTCGTGATATTCAAGCCTATGAGTCCGATACTGTGTTTACTAACTTTGTTTCGTTTAACAAGTTTAGCAAAGCTCATAATGGTGGTTATCAGTCGTTTGTTCAAACAAATACAAACACGACTAATAAAGTTGTAACTGTTGGTAGTAACAAATGGTCAGGTTTTACTGGCAAAAATGTTCCATTTTCAAAACCGTTTAGTGCAACTAATTTGTCTAACAATAATAGGCAAACTCAGGCCAATATTACATCTGTGAATGCCGAAAACAAAGTATCTGGTGACAATGAAATTGGTCCTAGAGTTAGAACTAACAGTGATAATGATGTAAGTGTTTGCGATAACCAAGTTAGGAATAAAACCACTGCTGTCTCTAATCAAAGTACTGTACCAAATCAATCTGCTACTTCTTCTACCACTGTTAACAAGAAACAGTCAAATCCATCAAAATCAGTTCTTACCAGAAGTCGGACTTTTCTGAATTCTCAATCATCAGGAGACGAAACATAGTTTCTTCTTCTTTTAGTCATCTGAGTGTGATTAATTTAACTGATTATGTGTTTTCTCCTGAAGAAATCAATATTCTTAAATTGGGTTTAAATTTTGTCCCTCAGTCGAGGGCAAATTATGTAAAAACAGTTGTGGATGTTAAAAAATATGTTAGGAAACTTAATCTACAGTATTTGTTACATGATGTGTCCACAACCAATCAAGTATTTGTAAAGCCTTCTTGTTTTTGCCCTAAATTGCATCATACTTTGAATATTTTTGAGGAAATGTGTATACAAGACATTGAATCTATGCTTAATAGCAACCGAAAATGTGAATATAATCTTACTGTCACTGAAAGCAAAGCTTTGAAAAAGTTAAAAGAGTTATGTAGTATTTTTAGGTTTATGAAGAGCGATAAAGGCAACAATATAGTTGTGATGACAAAAGAAGCTTATACTGAAGGAGTTTTGAAACTCTTGAACAATAGGGAGGAATACGATATTATTTCACTTTTTGATATTCATAAACGACAACGAGCTGTTCACTCATATTTATATGAAGCCCTTATGGAGGGTGACATCAGTAGTGAATTATACGAATTTTGTGTCATAGATCAGCCACGCATAGGAGTTTTTTTTGGGGATTCCTAAGTCCCATAAGTCTCTCATTAATCCCCCTTTTAGACCGATTGTGTCTGCATCTCATTCAGTTACTGAGGGGTTGGCTTTGGTCATTGACGCTTTGTTGGGACCTACCATTTATAATGAAACATCCTATTTACGTGACTCATGGCATTTTTTAAATAAATTAAATTCATTTCTCACAACATTTTGTTTCAATCCAAAGAAGCATTTAATGCTTACAGTAGATGTAGTATCACTGTACACCTGTATCCCTCAGGATTTAGGCATAGAGGCAGTACGCAATTTTTTGTCTAACCATTACAATGGATTCACAGTGAACACTATCAACTTAATTTGCAGATTTCTAGAAATTATTTTAGAAAATAATTTTTTTCTTTTTGAAGAAATTTATTATAGACAAAGTAAAGGAGCAGCTATGGGGTCCCCGGCTGCTCCTGCATATGCAAATGTAGTAATGGCAATGTGGGAACATCAATCCATGTCACTTCTGGTGGATCAATTTAAAATTGTATTCTATTGCCGTTATATTGATGATTTATTTTTTATTGTGGATCAAAGTGATGTTAACAATGAATTGTTTCTTAGTCATATTAATTCTTTGTCAACTTATATCAAATTTGTTATGGGGGGCAAAGGTAGTATCATTGATTTTTTAGATGTCAATTTGAGGTGGGATTCTGAAGACATGAGAATACATAGCACCATTCACAGGAAGAAAACGTTTAATAATGGTTATCTCCATTATAAAAGTGGCCATCCAACACATGTCATTACAAACATACCCAAAGGGCAGTTCATCAGAGCCAGTCGCATGACATCAAAGGAATCTGATGTTTTAGATGAGTTCGGGTTTATTACCTCATTATTTTTGAATAGAGGTTTTCCCAAAATAAATCTGGAACAAATAGCTGTTAACATTTTGAATAGACGTAGTGATTTTCCACCATTATTGAATTTGACATCAGAATGTATCAATTTGGGTGTCATTAATACATGTAGTAATTCAACTAACAATATGGTGTGTACACTGGGGATGAATTCAGATAGTAGGTATATTAAAAATATCATCACAAAAACTGAGAGTAATTAGAGGTAGCAGAAATGTACAGTATTTTAGGGATAGGCCATTTTTTGTTCAAAGAAATGACAATAATTTAAAGAGCATTTTGGTACAACATCAAGATAGTCAAGTGAGAGTTAACACAGTAAAGAAGGGAATGCATTGTTGCAATAATTGTAACATGTGTAGATATATTTCTGTTGGTCCATATATCTCTGTTGTTAGTGTAGATAGAACCTTCTCTGTTCCAGGTTATGTTACTTGTCGTAGTGCAGGTACAGTTTATATAGCACTATGTTCTTCATGTCCTGCATTTTATGTGGGCATGACTACAGGGAACTTAGAACACGATAGAGAACATTCATATAGCATCAAAACAAGGGATGACAAAAATGCCCTTTTTAAGCATAGCCTGGTATGCAAATCTTTTAGTAAATTTTTGTTTTCCATTTTGGAAGTATGTAAAAAGGCATGAGAGAAGGAGATTTTAAAAATTTATTATTACAAAAGGAAACCCAATGGCAAATAAAGTTGAAATCAGATCATGCACCAGGTTTAAATGAATCAATAAATGTGAAATGCTTTTTAAAACATCAAAAATTGAAAATAGTTAAAAATAATGATTTAATTAGTTTGCATATTTTGTAAAATATCATGTGTTTTTAAGAGTATTTTCTGTATTAAGGGTTCTGTTTTTTTAAATAATAATTTTTTAATTGGATAATTAATGTTAATTAATTATTATATGGTAATTCTGTTAGTATTTAAAGTGCAAGTTTGTGAGTTTATATCATTCTGAAGAAGTCTACGGACATATGCTACTCCTGCTCATACTGTGTTGTGCCATAAATAAATAAATAAATAATAAATGTACCTGAGACCGTGCACCTGTGCTCTAATACACATGCAAGTCCTGATCATACTGTGTTGTGCCATACATAAATAAATAATTAATGTACCTGAGACTGTGCAGCTGTGCTCTAATATACATGCTACTCCTGATCATACTGTGTCGTGCCATAAATAAATAAAAAATAAATGTATTTGAGACCGAGCAACTGTGTTCTAATACACATGCTATTCCTGATCATACTGTGTCATGCCATAAATAAATAATAAATGCACCTGAGACCGTGCAGTTATGCTCTAATACACATGCTATTCCTGATCATACTATGTCATGCCATAAATAAATAATGAATGTACTTGAGACCGTGCATCTGTGCTCTAATGCACATGCTACTCCTGCTCATACTCTGTCATGCCATAAATAAATAAATTAATAATAAATGTACCTGAGACCATGCAGCTGTGCTCTAATACACATGCTATTCCTGATCATACTGTGTCGTGCCATAAATAAATAATAAATGTACTTGAGACCGTTCAGCTATGCACTAATGCACATGCTATTCCTGATTATACTATGTCGTGCCATAAATAAATAATAAATGTGCTTGAGACCATGCAGCTGTGCTCTAATACACATGCTACTCCTGATCATACTGTGTCATGCCATAAATAAATAAATAATAAATCTACTTGAGACTGTGCAGCTGTGCTCTAATACACATGCTATTCCTGATCATACTGTATCGTGCCATAAGTAAATAGTAAATG
Organism: Protopterus annectens; assembly: GCF_019279795.1. Classification (NCBI taxonomy): domain Eukaryota; kingdom Metazoa; phylum Chordata; order Ceratodontiformes; family Protopteridae; genus Protopterus; species Protopterus annectens. The sequence goes on along the minus strand of NC_056732.1, from coordinate 1,826,935,304 downwards.
TACCTGAGACCGTGCAGCTGTGCTCTAATACACCTGCTACTCCTGATCATACTGTGTCATGCCATAAATAAATAAATAATAAATGTACCTGAGACCGTGAAGCTGTGCCCTAATACACATGCTACTCCTGATCATACTGTGTTGTTAACAAACTTTACAATAAGAGGAGAAAGCTATTACATGATAGAACAAAATCCATAAAAGGGAAGTCACCCCTGATCATTATTAGTAAAAAAATACGAGCACTCATAAAATCAACTAAGGCCAATTTTGAGAGAAAAATTGCCATGGATTCAAAAGACAATCATAAGGCCTTTTTCAGCTATGTTAGGAACCTGGGTGGAAACTCCCAGATATGCTCAGAATTAGTCCAAAATGATACAAAAATCACTGAACCCACAGACATTGCCAACATACTGGCAGACAGGTTCAGTGCAAACTTCACCCCCACTCCCCTAAAGGAGAGATAACTATCCCAGCAGTGTAGCCTCCCAGACATCTCAAATGCAGGTGAAAGCTGCTCTCTAAAGCTAAAACACAGCATCAATGGGACCGGATGGTGTCCCCGGCTGTGTGCTACACGAGCTAAATGAGGAATTAAACCCGCACATAAGGCAGCTGTTTAATCTCAGCCTTACCACAGGATACGTGCCCAAGGAGTGGCGTACGGCAACTGTGGTCCCACTCCACAATGGCGGTGCCTCTACGGACCCTGGTAATTACCGCCCCATAAGCTTAACAAGTCTAGTCTGCAAAGGTATGCAGAGGATCATAATGGAGCTCATAAACAAAGATATAGGGGACTTGCAGACATTGGACACGACCCAGTTTGGCTTCGTCAAGGGAAGATCATGCCTTTTGAACTTGGACGACTTCTTCGAAACAGTCACCAAGGCCATTGATGAGGGAAAGGCAGTCCATACAGCCTACCTTGACCTTGCAAAGGCTTTCAACACAATACCCCACTCGGGTATTGTAGAAAAACCTACCAGCTTAAATGTAAACCCATATGTCACAAGATGGGTTGCAAACTGGCTTAAGGACAGAACCCACAGGGTTAGAGTTGCTGGCGCTATGTCAGACTCCAAGCCAGTCACAAGTGGTGTCCCACAGGGCTCGGTCCTTGGCCCCCTATTGTTCGGCACCTACTTCTCAGAAGTACAGGCCAACATGGGAGGACTTTGGCTGACAAAGTTTGCAGACGACTGCAAACTGGGCGCCATAGTGGAAAGTGCATCGGACATGGATATCCTTCAGAAGGGACTCACGGAAACAGATAGCTGGTGCCAGAGCCATGGCCTGAAGTTAAACGATAAAAAATGTATAGTCATACCCTTTGGGAAAAACAAGGTAACCCCAAGCTACCATATAGGTGGCAATCCACTAAGCACAGAAGAGGTTATCAGGGACCTGGGGACCCAGGTTGACAGTGGCCTTTCTTTTGACACTCACGTTGCTAAAGTGGTTAGAAAGACCTTCTACATTGCCCACCTGATCATGAAGGGATTCACATCCAGATCTAGTGAGGTCATTGTTCCCCTGTACTCTTCACTTATCAGACCAATGATCGAGTACAATGCCCCATTCGGGATGTATCTCGCCCGACATCTGCAGCAATTGGAGAGACCCCAAAAGTTTCTCACCAAAAGGATAAATGGACTCCAAAATCTGTCATATGCTGCCAGATTGAAGAAACTCCAGCTCTATTCAGTCGCATACCGTCTGCTCAGAGGTGACATGTGCCTGACATACAAGGCCATGTCCAACCCAGAATTAATGGACATGCTCCACCTCAAAAAATCCAAATCCACCAAAACCATTAGAGCAAGTGACTTAAACCTTAGCACGGATATAAATAGGACGTGCTGGAGGGATAGATTTATCATTCAGAGACTCCCTATGCTGTGGAATAGAGTCCCGGTCCATGTGAGGCAGAGCACCTCGCTGGCTCTGTTCAAGAGAAATCTTGACCTGTGGATGGGAGATCGTAGGTTTACCCCGGGAATCATCTCTGTGTCACTGCTGGACAGAGGCACAACAAACTAATGGGTACAGTATTTTTTCATATAAGGGGTGGCTTAAGCCACAAAAATTCGGGCTAGGCTTATAAATGCCTTGGGGCAGATAGCCTAGTATAAACCTATGAACCTATGAACCTATAAATAAATAATAACTGTACTTGAGACCCTGCAGCTGTGCTCTAATACACATGCTGCTCCTGATTATATTATGTTGTGCCATAAATACATAATAAATGTACTTGAGACCATGCAGCTGTGCTCTAATACACATGCTATTCCTGATCATACTGTGTCGTGCCATAAATAAATAATAAATATACTTGAGACAGTGCAGCTGTGCTCTAATACACATGCTACTCCTGATCATATTGTGTCGTGTCATAAATAAATAAATAATAAATGTACCTGAGACCATGCAGCTGTACTCGAATACACATGCTACTCCTGATCATACTGTGTCATGCCATAAGTAAATAATAAATGTACTTGAGACCATGCAGCTGCGCTCTAATACACATGCTATTCCTGATCATACTATATCGTGCCCTAATAAATAATAAATGTACTTGAGACCATGCAGCTATGCTCTAATACATATGCTACTCTTGGTCATTCTGTGTCGTACCATGAATAAATAATAAATGTAATTGAGAACGTGCAGCTGTGCTCTAATACACATACTATTAATGAACATACTGTGTCGTGCCATAAATAAATAATAACTGTACTTGAGACCATGCAGCTTTGCTCTAATACACATGCTATTCCTGATCATACTGTGTCATGCCATAAATAAATAATAAAAGTACTTGAGACTGTGTAGCTATGCTCTAATACACATGCTACTCCTGATTATACTGTGTCATGCCATAAATAAATAAATAATAAATGTACTGAGACAGTGCAGCTGCGCTCTAATACACATGCTAGTCCTGATCATACTGTGTCATGCCATAAATAAATAATAAATGTACTTGAGACCATGCAGCTGTGCTCTAATACACATGCTATTCCTGATCATACAAGTCATGCCATAAATAAATAATAAATGAACTTGAGACCGTGCAACTGTGCTCTAATACACACGCTACTCCTGATCATACTGTGTCGTGGCATAAATAAATAATAACTGTACTTGAGACCATGCAGCTGTGCATGCTACTCCTGATCATACTGTGTCGTGCCATAAATAAATAATAAATGTGCTTGAGATCGTGCAGTTGTGCTCTAATACACATGCTACTCCTGATCATACTGTGTCGTGCCATAAATAAATAAATAATAAATGTACTTGAGACCGTGCAGCTGTGCTCTAATACACATGCTATTCCTGATCATACTGTGTCGTGACATAAATAAATAATAAATGTACGTGCGACCATGCAGCTATGCTCTAATACAGATGATACTCCTGATCACACTGTGTTGTCTTATAAATAAATAAACAATAAATGTACCTGAGACAGTGAGGCTGTGCTCTAATACACATGCCATAAATAAATAATAAATGTACTTGAGACCATGCAACTGTGCTCTCATACAAATGCTACTCCTGATCATACTATGTCGTGCCATAAATAAATAATAACTGTACTTGAGAACGTGCAACTGTGCTCTAATACACATGCTATTCCTGATCATACTGCGTCGTGCAATAAATAAATAATAAGTGTACTTAAGACCGTACAGCTATGCTCTAATATACATGCTATTCCTGATCACACTATGTCGTGCCATAAATAAATAATAAATGTACTTGAGACCGTGCAGCTATGCTCTAATACACATGCTACTCCTGATCATACTGTGTCGTGCCATAAATAAATAATAACTGTACTTGAGACTGTGCAGCTGTGCTATAATACACATGCTACTCCTGATCATACTGTGTCGTGCCATAAATAAATAGCAAATGTACTTGAGACAGTGCAGCTGTGCCCTAATACACATGCTATTCCTCATTATACTATGTCGTGCCATCAATAAATAATAAATGTACTTGAGACCATGCAGCTATGCTCTAATACGCATGCTATTCCTGATCATACTATGTCATGCCATAAATAAATAATAAATGTACTTGAGACCATTCAGCTATGCTCTAATACGCATGATACTCCTGATCATACAGTGTCATGCCATAAATAAATAATAAATGTACTTTAGACCATGCAGCTGTGCTTTAATACACATGCTATTCCTAAACATACTGTGTCATGCCATAAATAAATAATAACTGTACTTGAGACCGTGCAGCTCGGCTCTAATACACGTTACACCTGATAATACTGTGTCGTGCCATAAATAAATAATAAATGTACTTGAGTCCATGCAGCTATGTTCTAATACACATGCTACTCCTGATCATACTGTGTCGTGCCATAAATAAATAAATAATAAATGTACCGGAGACAGTGCAGCTGTGCTCTAAAACACATGCTATTCCTGATCATACAAGTTGTGCCATAAATAAATAATAAATGTACTTGAAACCCTGCAACTGTGCTCTAATACACATGCTACTCCTGATCATACTGTGTCGTGCCATAAATAAATAATACATGTACTTGAGACCATGCAGCTATGCTCTAATACACATGCTATTCCTGATCATACTGTGTCGTGCCATAAATAAATAATAAATGTACTTGAGACCATGCAGCTGTGCTCTAATACACATGCTATTCCTGATAATACTGTATCGTGCAATAAATAAATAGCAAATGTACTTGAGACCATGCAGCTGTGCTCTAATACACATGCTACTCCTGATCATACTGTGTCATGCCATAAATAAATAATAAATGTACTTGAGACCATGCAGCTGTGCTCTAATACACATGCTACTCCTGATCATACTGTATCATGCCATAAATAAATAAATAATAAATGTACTTGAGACCGTGCAGCTGTGCTCTAATACACATGCTATTCCTGATCATACTGTGTCGTGACATAAATAAATAATAACTGTACTTGAGACCGTGCAGCTGTACTCTAATACACATGCTATCCCTGATCATACTGTGTCGTGCCATAAATAAATAATAAATGAACTTGAGACCGTACAGTTGTGCTCTAATACACATGCTACTCCTGATCATACTGTGTCATGCAAAAATAAGTAAATAATAAATGTACCTGAGACCGTGCAGCTGTGCTCTAATACACATGCAATTCCTGATCATACTGTGTCGTGCTATAAATAAATAATAAATGTACTTGAGACCGTACAGTTGTGCTCTAATACACATGCTACTCCTGATCATACTGTGTTGTCCCATAAATAAATAATAAATGTACTTGGGATCATGCAGCTGTGCTCTAATACACATGCTACTCCTGATCATACTGTGTCGTGCCATACATAAATAATAAATGTGCTTGAGACCGTGCAGTTGTGCTCTAATACACATGCTACACCTGATCATACTGTGTCGTGCCATAAATAAATAAATAATAAATGTACCTGAGACCGTGCAGCTGTGCTGTAATGCACATGCTACTCCTGATCATACTGTGTTGTCCCATAAATAAATAATAAATGTACTTGGGATCATGCAGCTGTGCTCTAATACACATGCTACTCCTGATCATACTGTGTCATGCAAAAATAAGTAAATAATAAATGTACCTGAGACCGTGCAGCTGTGCTCTAATACACATGCAATTCCTGATCATACTATGTCGTGCCATAAATAAATAATAAATGTACTTGAGACCGTACAGTTGTGCTCTAATACACATGCTACTCCTGATCATACTGTGTCGTGCCATAAATAAATAAATAATAAATGTACCTGAGACAGTGCAGCTGTGCTCTAATACCCATGCTATTCCTGATCGTACTGTGTCGTGCCATAAATAAATAAATAATAAATGTACCTGAGGCCATGAAGCTGTGCCCTAATACACATGCTACTCCTGATTATACTGTGTTGTCCCATAAATACATAATAAATGTACTTGGGACCATGCAACTTTGCTCTAATACACATGCTACTCCTGATCATATTGTGTCGTGCCATAAATAAGTAATAAATGTACTTGAGACCATGCAGCTGTGCTCTAATACACATGCTATTCCTGATCATATTATGTTGTGCCATAAATAAATAATAAATGTATTTGAGACCGTGCAGCTATGCTCTAATATGCATGCTACTCCTGATCATACTGTGTCATGCCATAAATAAATAATAAATGTACTTGAGACCGTGCAGCTGTGCTTTAATACACATGCTATTCCTGAACATACTGTGTCGTGCCATAAATAAATAATAACTGTACTTGAGACCATGAAGCTGTGCTCTAATACACATGTTATTCCTGATCATACTGTGTCGTGCCATAAATAAATAATAAATGTACTTGAGACCATGCAGCTATGCTCTAATACACATGTTACTCCTGATCATACTGTGTCGTGCCATAAATAAATAAATAATAAATGTACCTGAGACAGTGAAGCTGCACTCAAATACACATGCTATTCCTGATCATACAAGTCGTGCCATAAATAAATAATAAATGAACTTGAGACCGTGCAACTGTGCTCTAATACACATGCTACTCCTGATCATACTGTGTCGTGCCATAAATAAATAATAAATGTGCTTGAGACCGTGCAGTTGTGCTCTAATACACATGCTACTCCTGATCATACTGTGTCGTGCCATAAATAAATAAATAATAAATGTACTTGAGACCGTGCAGCTCTGCTCTAATACACATGCTATTCCTGATCATACTGTGTCGTGCCATAAATAAATAATAAATGTGCTTGAGACCGTGCAGTTGTGCTCTAATACACATGCTATTCCTGATCATACTGTGCCGTGACATAAATAAATAATAAATGTACGTGCGACCATGCAGCTATGCTCTAATACAGATGATACTCCTGATCACACTGTGTTGTCCTATAAATAAATAAACAATAAATGTACCTGAGACAGTGAGGCTGTGCTCTAATACACATATTATTCCTGAATATACAATTCATGCCATAAATAAATAATAAATGTACTTGAGAACGTGCAGCTGTGCTCTAATACACTTGCTATTCCTGATCATACTGCGTCGTACAATAAATAAATAATAAATGTACTTAAGACCATGCAGCTATGCTCTAATATACATGCTATTCCTGATCATACTGTGTCGTGGCATAAATAAATAACAACTGTACTTGAGACTGTGCATGTGTGCTATAATACATGCTACTCCTGATCATACTGTGTCGTGCCATAAATAAATAGCAAATGTACTTGAGACAGTGCATCTGTGCCCTAATACACATGCTATTCCTCATTATACTATGTCGTGCAATAAATAAATAGCAAATGTACTTGAGTCCATGCAGCTGTGTTCTAATACACATGCTACTCCTGATCATACTATGTCATGCCATAAATAAATAATAAATGTACTTGAGACCATTCAGCTATGCTCTAATACGCATGATACTCCTGATCATACAGTGTCATGCCATAAATAAATAATAAATGTACTTTAGACCATGCAGCTGTGCTTTAATACACATGCTATTCCTAAACATACTGTGTCATGCCATAAATAAATAATAACTGTACTTGAGACCGTGCAGCTCTGCTCTAATACACGTTATACCTGATAATACTGTGTCGTGCCATAAATAAATAATAAATGTACTTGAGTCCATGCAGCTATGTTCTAATACATATGCTACTCCTGATCATACTGTGTCGTGCCATAAATAAATAAATAATAAATGTACCGGAGACAGTGCAGCTGTGCTCTAAAACACATGCTATTCCTGATCATACAAGTTGTGCCATAAATAAATAATAAATGTACTTGAAACCCTGCAACTGTGCTCTAATACACATGCTGCTCCTGATCATACTGTGTCGTGCCATAAATAAATAATACATGTACTTGAGACCATGCAGCTATGCTCTAATACACATGCTATTCCTGATCATACTATGTCGTGCCATAAATAAATAATAAATGTACTTGAGACAGTGCAGCTATGCTCTAATACACATGCTACTCCTGATCATACTGTGTCATGCCATAAATAAATAAATAGCAAACGTACTTGAGACCATGCAGCTGTGCTCTAATACACATGCTACTCCTGATCATACTGTGTCATGCCATAAATAAATAATAAATGTACTTGAGACCATGCAGCTGTGCTCTAATACACATGCTACTCCTGATCATACTGTATCATGCCATAAATAAATAAATAATAAATGTACTTGAGACCATGCAGCTGTGCTCTAATACACATGCTACTCCTGATCATACTGTGTCATGCCATAAATAAATAATAAATGTACTTGAGACCATGCAGCTGTGCTCTAATACACATGCTACTCCTGATCATACTGTATCATGCCATAAATAAATAAATAATAAATGTACTTGAGACCGTGCAGCTGTGCTCTAATACACATGCTATTCCTGATCATACTGTGTCGTGACATAAATAAATAATAACTGTACTTGAGACCGTGCAGCTGTGCTCTAAAACACATATTATTCCTGATCATACAAGTCGTGCCATAAAAAACTAATAAATGTACTTGAGACCATGAAGCTGTGCTCTAAAACACATGTTACTCCTGATCATACTGTGTCGTGCCATAAATAAATAATAATTGTACTTGAGAACGTGCAGCTGTGGTCTAATACACATGCTATTCCTGATCATACTGAGTCATGCCATAAATAAATAAAAATGTACCTGAGACCGTGCAGCTATGCTCTAATACACATGCTATTCCTGATCATACTATGTCGTGCCATAAATAAATAATAAATGTACTTGAGACCGTGCAGCTGTGCTGTAATACACATGCTACTCCTGATCATACTGTGTCGTTCCATAAATATATAATAACTGCACTTGAGACTGTGCAGCTGTGCTCTAGTACACATGCTACTCCTGATCATACTGTGTCATGCCATAAATAAATAGCAAATGTACTTGAGACAGTGCAGCTGTGCCCTAATACACATGTTATTCCTGATTATACTATGTCGTACCATAAATACATAATAAATGTACTTGAGACCATGCAGATGTGCTCTAATACACATGCTATTCCTGATCATACTATGTTGTGCCAAAAATAACTAATAAATGTACTTGAGACCAAGCACCTGTGCTCTAATACACATGCTACTCCTGATCATACTGTGTCGTGCCATAAATAAATAAATAATAAATGTACCTGAGACCGTGCAACTTTGCTGTAATACACATGCTACTCCTGATCATATTGTGTCGTGCCATAAATAAGTAATAAATGTACTTGAGACCATGCAGCTGTGCTCTAATACACATGCTATCTACTTTAT